>NW_027176218.1:19613311-19905811 GCF_023055335.1 Clinocottus analis | reverse complement strand
GAATAGCATAACGGTGGTTTATCTAGAAAGTAGAGTATAGTACATGTGTTCTCAGGTTAGCTGGAGTTCTGTGGTTGTATCTTCCCCCACAATGTGTCAAACACCACTGGATCAGAGTGTACTTTCGTTGGTTCCCGTGGGTTGTTTTGGTAAGGTCAGTCATCCCGGGGTCATCGTGACAACTTGGAAATTTGTGAACCTGCTCCAGCAGTGTTTCCCTCACATTGTGACTGCATTTATTTTTTTTTTCAAAACGGCAATCTTGATGTGACTGTTCTCAGTCCATTGCCAAACACTCTATCTCCTCTATCAGAGGAGTTCAGTTTTGTTGCCAATATCCGCATCAGCTGTCCTCCGACCGGTTCAGTGCCACGACAGAGGAAGAGATAGTTGCACCAACAGTCGCGGACAAATTTGTCTGCTTCGTCAGCAAAATTGGCAACCTTACAAACCCAAAAGTGGTTCAGCAACATGCCCTGGTCCGTCAGTTCTGAGGGACAATACCGGACTGTCAAGGTTCTGTGCAGCCGGACCGGAATTATCCAAACGTGATGTTTGGCCTATTTATTTCCAGAAACATGAAGTATGAATGCACATCAAAAAGCAGAGAATCAATGTCAAATCTAGTCATGTTTTCGTGGTTCTTAATGATACATTTTAAAACTATTATTAGTAGAAAACCAATCTTTTGCGGGGGTTGTAACCCCTTTTATTCTGCAGGCACTAGTGCAATAAATAAACCTGCTTGTTCACATCTGGTTTCACAGATTGATCATGCTATTGCTCTACTCGTATGTGCACCCGAGTACACTCTGTGCTAACCGAATGTTTACCCCATGATTAAACCAATCCAGGCATTGTTTGCTTTAAGATAGCAGCCTGAATAGGTGACATCATGCCCTGCTCCTGAGGTAACTGAATTAAGGGAAAACAGAATTTAAATTCAATTGTACAGAAAGCCGCATTACTGCCCTCTGAGCTTAAGCGTCGGATGGGATTGTTGTGGTTGTTGATCAGCGACTCTGCAATTACTTTGCTACATGCTTATTCACATATTCACGGCTTTCAGAACTCCCTTTTTTGACTTGTATTCCTCCTCCCGGGAACAATAACTCTCCTCCATCCTTCCCAGTAATAGTCCCCGGGTTGCATAATATACTGTTAACACTCCCCAGTTCTAGTTGAGCAGCTTAGTGTGAACAGAACAAACCAGTGGTGTAAAAGACAACTGTGGTGTGCGAGTGTCTGTATGTGTAACTGCTGCCTCAGCGAGAAATGGAAAGCCTTCCAAACCAACACAGCAGCTTGAGTTGAAACGCCAGACAGCACTGGTGTGACTGGACACTTCCATTTGAAGAACTGGTCAAAGGCTCAGTATGATTTATTTAGTTTGAGTGAAACTATGATTGTAATCTGATACCAAGCATAGTCTCGGTGTTCTGGTGTGTCTCTGGCTTCTGAGGCTTAATGATTGCATCACCTGGGTAACCCTTATCAGGCATTTTTAGTCATGCTCGCTGCTTTCCTCTAATATCAGTCAACAACTATTACATGCATTGCCATGTCAGTTTTTGTCTAGTGCCAACAGCAGGTCTGATTATTTACTTATCGAAGGAAATATCTTAACAACCAATATATGGAGTGGCATGGAATTTAGTAAAGCCATTCATGGTCTCTGGAGGATGAGCCCTAAAGACTTTGGTCTTTTCCTGACTTTTTGTCCAGTGCCAACAGCACCAGTACAGTACATTGTTGAGATAATTAACTTGATTAGTAAAAAAACAAACAATCAATAAACAAATTGGCACAACGTTCATTGTCTGCAGAGGATGAAGCCTTCTTTTGTGATTCCAACGAATCACTATATCGGCATCAAAAAAAATACAACTGCGGTGCCGACATTTATGTCCCCCTCGGGATGAAATGAAATAACTGTGGTGGTCCCTTAACTTTTCATTTGGGGCCATCATTGGTCAAGATGCTGATGTTAGTGTTTAGCTCAAAGTATACAGCCTCTCTGAGGTGATAGCTGGACGTAGGTCTCTTTGTCTTGTTTTATAATGGCAGACTGAATAATGAAATTCGCCCCTAGATAAACGGTTCTCTCGAGTGATACAGACTTATTCCTGTCACTCTGCGTCACGCTTCTTGTCTCACCCTTAGTTCAGTTTATTTGAAAACTTCCTTAAAAACCTCTTCCAGTGTTCTTATGTGTCACCAGCGTCTCTTCCTCCTCTTCCAGCCCAGATGTCACTGAAGAAAAAACAGGAAACTTGTGAATGAGGCTGTCCATCCGGCTCGGACGAGAAATAAGTCATTGCTGCGATTTGAGCGAAGACGTCGGCCATTCAAATGACAATGTTGATGACCCGTTAAATTGGGCAAAAAATTTTTTTTTTTTTTTCCTCTCACTGTGCTTTCGTAAAGCTTGCTTACACGGAAAGGATGCAGCCGGGGCGCTTATCCTCATGTGACGGACTTATGATGTCACGGCTGGCCCCTAAGCTGGCAACGCTCGTTGTCACTTTTGATGCAACGACTCTCCCTTTGAGGGAGCTCACTCTGCCATAACTCGTTCACTCGTTGGGGATAAGAAAGGAGATCAGAGACGGTGTGTTCAAAGTTACCGCTGCCTGACGCTGATGCGAAGATATTTCACTGTTAACCCAATCTAAGCCTTGATACTCTCGGGCGTGGTTACAGAAACGTTTAAATGTTGGTGCATGCTTCGCAGAATCGACAAAAGTTTGAACTTTTCTTCTCTTGTTGTGTGCAGGTACATGGGCATTGGCCTGTCCGCCCAGGGAGTCAACATGAACAGACTGCCTGGTGAGTAACATGATGCATGATGTCACCATAACATGCGGTAAGAAGGGTCGATAGATAGGTATTTGTCAGACGGATCAATGCTGACATTAATTTAAGGATGTCACAGTGGACACAAAGGGTAGATGTCAATATTAATTGATGAATGGTGGTGCAACAACAGGACGAAGTCTGCGGTTGGAGCAATCAGCGAGATGGGGCAAAATATGTATTCCCAAGGTTACTCAAGGCAAACGGAGCGCATTGCGAGTACTTAATCACGCCATTGTCCTGCGATAACGTCAGTTCGCTGGGACAGAACCAGCATTTTCAAACAACTGGCGGTCGGATCAGAACGTTGCGTTGGCAAGCCAGGAAGGAATAAAAATACAACGCTTTTTTAAATTCTTCTTTTTGTTCGGATCTGGTTCCAGACAAGACAGTCTCTTGAGGGGTTGGCCAAAACCGTGACTCTGAAGTTTCCTAATTACTCATTGGCCCACCTTCCAGCCCTTGGACTCCACTCGGATTACAAACAAGCGTTGACACAGAGCTGTGTGGTGGTTGGTTTACTTAAGCCTTTACGTCACCGAGCCAGGAGGTATTATTCAGTAATGTAAACACTGAAAGAGGGATGAATATTAGCACACTAGGTCGTAGTTTTCATTCCGGCCGGGGATATTTTTGTGTGCCGGGGGAGTGGGGAGAGATTCTGTGGACGGACGATATGTCTGTGCATGGAGGCAAGACACAAACGTGGATGAAACAAATCAGGGAAGCAACAAGAACTTGATTTTGTGGGTACGTGAACGTAGCTGGAGAAGCGTCGACCTCCTGTGAGTTTTCAGGGGACGAAAGCGTGAGAGACGAGAACGTGTGGCGGGGCTATACTAATTGGATGTGGCTTGTGGATTCCGCCTGACAGCTGCAGAAAGAACATGTCAGGACATGTCAGCGAGCAGTTGTATGGATCAGTGACACATGATGTTGACTTGGGCTTTCAGTCTGACCTCGGACTACTCTGCCTTATGACGAACACGCCCTTTGGATTGATAGATTGCTCACACTATATTTTATATAGAAAATACTTTTGGTCCAAAACACCAAAATATATGAATGTAATGTGCATTTGTCTATGGAAAAAAATAACCTGTTAGTGTAGTTTGTTTGTATTATGAATGACATTTAACAACCATAAAACCAGCTGGATTATTAACAACTGAATTAAGAATTAGGTCAACAGTTTTAACCTTTTGTCCCCAGTATGGGTTAAAGGTGCCCTGTTTGTCAAGTCATGTTTGTATTTTGTGTTATTCACCAAAACACATGGCATGTGTCTCTCAGGTCCGTCAAGTGTTGAACGCATTTCCTTCGTCATATAACATTTGAGGCAATTTTGGCAATGTCTCGCACTTGTGTAGTTTACACTCGTGTTTGCTCGCTCGCTTCATTGGTACATTCGTTACAGCGACTGTCCATCGACGGAACAGCTTGAAGACAGAAATGTGTACTGATGTTCCCGTCTGCGCATGTGCATGTATGTCCACTGGTGAGCCTCAGAACTCCATCTAGTGGGCCACAGAGGAAGTGACAAATGTTAGATTAAATTATATAAACCTTTTTGAATAATTTAGAGTGGAGACAACAATATTGGCCACTGTTAGCTAGATAGGTAGCTAGCTAGTCACTGTTAGCTAGCTAGCTAGGAACCCCAAATGGATTTGTTGTTGATACAAAACATTGATGTATCAATATGGGCACGAATACATTAAATCTGGATTTATGTTGGCAGGTAATAATGGAAATGTGTTTTTTGGTCATTGCTGCCATTGGTCATTGAAGCACACATTTTTCTTTTGTTGTGATCCAAGTTGGCAAGTTTTTAATAATCAGAAGTTAGTTAAGTTACAAAAGGTTGAGCACCTCCGAGCTGAAAAACAGAGGCCCACATGAAAAAAAGCATTGCTCCATAGATCACGTATGGTCATAAACTCCACCTTTAAGCCCCAAATGAATGATTCCACAATGTAAGTCAATTGGACCTCATTGGTGCTTTGTATACTCCCAAATCTTTCAAACTCAATTACTCAGTGTGTCACCTCGTCTTACCCGTACATGTGTTGTCTCAACCCACACAACACTCAGTTGTTTTTTGGACAAAGCTCCTCCAGATATCACATAAAACTATTCATTGTGAGAAGTCAACTGACTTTCAAGTGTAAAATCAGTTGAGTTCCCCTTTCATTAAAGTGTTTATTAAGTTTTCTTTTTTTCAGAATTAAGCTCAATACAAAATACAACATAAGACTAAACCAAATTCTTGATTCTCGAGATGAAGATCGAATGAATTACAGTATATAGTAGTATACAGAATAATGCTGACTGCCACATGGTCGTGTCATTTGTTGCTGTGAGTCATAAAAAGGATTTGGAAAAACACGCGTGCACAGTCATGGTGACGTCCTTGAGTGGTTCTCTGACACTGGAGGAAGCGTAGTGGTCGTATAGTAGCCGAGGGCCCGAACACAGCCTCTCTCAACCAATCTGACCTCTGCTCTGACCAGTCTGTTTCTGGGGCTTCTCAACCTTCAGGGCCTATTTGACCTGCTTATATTGGACAAGTTGAGATTGGTCCGGCGACCACGGTTTTTGGAATGTTCAGAACACTCAAGGACACACACACACACACACACACACACACACACACACACACACACACACACACACACACACACAGAGAGATCAATCATCCTCCGGTGTATTGAATATCACACAAAGAGTGCAACAGCATCCAGGGCTGCGCTCTCCAAACCTGCTCGCCTTGTAGTTATAAAAATAATGTCTGGCTGCTATGTTTCAACTACAGATGGTCTGTAGCAGATGATTGTTGATTGCATTAACTGTGTGTGTGTGTGCGAGCATGTGTGTGTGTGTGTGTGTGTGTGTGTGTGTGTGTGTGTGTGTGTGTGTGTCCTGGACGGACCAAATGAGTCTTTATTATTGTTTGTAGTCGTCCCCGCTTGCTTGTGTGTTTGTGAACATGTTGATGTCAATGTGCACACATTTGCAGGTGAAAATTGTGTGTGTGTGTGTGTGTGTGTGTGTGTGTGTGTGCGTGTGTGTGTGTGTGTGTGTGTGTGTGTGTGTGTGTGTGTGTGTGTGTGTGTGTGTGTGTGTGTGTGTGTGTGTGTGTGTGTGTGTGTGTGTCCTTAATAGTATAACGTTCTCCACTGCTGACCTCTGTGTCTGATCCTGCTGTGGAGGCCTGCCCAATTCATTAGCATGTTGGAGCAGTGAGCCTGGCTTTAGAGGCAATATCCGTGTCAGCAGATTAATCTAATACCTCACCGCACGCACGCACGCACTCATGCAGAAGTACATACACAGAATGCATGGAGATGACCCAGTACACGCTCAAGTTCAAAAGAAACACGCCACATGACTCATGACACAGAACCGGATTCACACGTGTAGGCTCAGGTTAACACTCTTACCACGGGCTCATAGATGCACACATATACAAGGACGCGTCTAATATTTCGGCAAGCCCACGACCTACTTTCACTAACCCCGCTTTGCTTTTTTGGCACCGGCGGGTGAGCAGTGATTGGGGAGAGACGGGGCAGCAGCGAGCCGAACGCTGTCGGGGAGCGCCCCGCCCCGCCCGTGCTGTAGAACTTAGAAGTCCTGCCTTGTTGTCAGCTCTTTGTTGGTCCGATCTTTATAGGGGGGGTTGTATCTTTCTTGGATGGACACACATCGCTTCCAGCTGATTGTGCATGTGGTCACTCTTCATGTTTGCTATACTGCATGTTCATGTTGTACCTACTAGCCCCTCCTCTGGACTATCTTCTGCCTACAAAGCTTCTTCTTTATTTATTTTTTTCAATGGGTTATTTGAGGTTTTATCAGGTGAAAAGAAAGAAATGCTGAAAATCCCCGACCTAAAATTAGAACTGTGAACGTACTTAAAAGCGTCCTCATCTTTGAAGAAACCAGAGCTAATTTGTTTCCCTTCATATATCAGGGATTTCTGTTATACAATGTTTTCGTAGGCTTGAACATATAATGCTATACTTTTAAATGTAGGGTCACACTGTAATTCTGTTTTTTACTAAATACTTGTCTATAATAAACAGATCATTCTCAAGTTTTTGTCATATGAGGCAATAACTGAAGAAAAAGCTCCCGCACCGAGGCAATAGTCTAAGTCACAAAAACCTACCGCTTCCATTTTTAAAGGAATTTAATTGCCAAAAAGCCTTGAGAACCACTGCTTTAGGTTACACTAGATTCTGGTGTTAACTAACTAGAAGAACACAATTAAAGAAATAGGACATTTTGACATGTTGCACTGGGAAAAGCGTTAAAAATAAAATGAATCCCGGCTAATTTCATTTAGCTGCTTCAGTTTCAGGGTCCTGGTATTGTGTGTGTGCTCTTCTCCATCGGTGATCTTATCAGACAGAGCTATTGTTAGACACACCTGTGCTTTTCCTACAAGGACGAGTCAAAACGTCTGCAGTGATGGGGAACAAAAAGGACGTTCCCTCGCCGTCTTGTTTTTAATTTGTACCAAATTAAACATTTTTTTCCAGATAGGCTCCTTGGAAATTATGAGCAAAATCACAAACGTCGGAAAGACAGCTCCATGAAATAAGTTTTTACCCCACAGTTGCAGCAAGCCAATAATCTGGTTGAAGAAATACCCCACGGTCTCATACATCGTCGAGAAATTTGGCAGTTTAATGAGCCGGTCATGACATCCCTCGCTCCCATTCGGCCCCTCCCTATGGTGTCCTGGTTCATCCTCCTGAGCTGCTGTTCCTGTGGGCAGTGACTCACCAGTTCCTATGCACAGACTAGATCCTCCTGCTGGTCACCCACAGCACTGCAGCACATGCCAGAGAGCCTGAGTGTCTGTCTGTCTGTCTGTGTCTGTGTCTGTGTGTGTGTCTGTGTGTGTGTCTGTGTGTGCTTTCACGAGACACCCTGCAGGCAGCAGGAAAATCTGAGCAGCCAAAGTCAATGAGTATCTGTCTCCTCCCCTTCAGCAGCAGTGAATACCGGACGAGAGCGGCCTCGAGCGAGTCGCCTCACCTCAGACGCTCCGCTGGCTTCAGAAGCCGGTTTATCTCACTCGATTGCTGAATGTGAGGCAGGCAATAACCGAGCTAATCCTAACCCCTGTCCCGTTCCAGGATGGGACAAGCACTCGTACGGCTACCACGGAGACGACGGCCACTCCTTCTGCTCCTCCGGGACCGGCCAGCCGTACGGCCCGACGTTCACCACGGGGGACGTGATCGGCTGCTGCGTGAACCTCATCAACAACACTTGTTTCTACACCAAAAACGGCATCAGTTTAGGTCGGCATGGATTTGAATCGGTCATAGTTGTACACGAATACACACATACACGAATGCTCGCTTCATCTCGAGGTTGAGATAATCAGATGTACCTAAGTAACGGTGTGTCTTATTGTCCCTCAGGTGTGGCCTTCACAGACCTGCCTGTAAGTATCATTATCATGCGCATCACAGAACCCGTCTCTTTTAGGCACCAGCCTAACTTTACTAGCGCTTTCTTTTCTTTTCTTGTCTTCGTTTAGTTCATTTTGACTCAGTAGCTGCTTGCCAGCTATGAAATGACTCCAATTTGTACCTGTTTGTTTTTGCCTCAAACATCTCTGAAAGCAAACGGTATTACAAAGCACAATATGATACTGATATGCTAATATGATACTGATATCATTTATCACTACAGTTATGGTATGATATCTATCTATATCTATATATGAGACTTGGTTATTGTACAGGCAGGCACACGTCTAATTGCAGCTTGTGTTGGCAGTTTGTTTGGAAACTAACTTTATTTTGTCCAGTGGCCGCAGTAACTGGAACATTCCCCTAAAAAAAAAAGCCCTCAAAACCCCAAACATCCACTTTAATGGTTGAACCAGCCAAATCGTTTGTAAAAAAGAAAATAGAACAAGAACTCAAAATCCCACTTGGCCGCTTGGTTGCTGCTGGAGCAGATGGTGTTACGGACCCGAACCAGCGTTCAAACGGGTGTCTGTGTCCTTTTTGTACCCTGTTGGTGTTTTTTTTTGTCCAGCTGATCCCTGTGATCTGAAGATAGCAAAGTAAAAAGTTTACCCACTGACCGATACTCATTACAGGAACTTAACACTGAGGCTTTCCATCATCAAAGATGTCATAAAAAAGGCGACAGCGGACCAATTGCACAGTTTAGTGTCCTAGTTTGATAATAGCTAATAAACTAATAACTATTACGCAAATTATAACTCTCAAGAATATGCAACTTGATACTTAATTGGTCGAACATGCATCTATTGGTAGGTTTAACAAAGAAAAAAATGCTCAAAACAACCTGAATCACGTTTTATCTGTAACATCCACCAGCCCAACCTGTACCCCACTGTGGGGCTGCAAACTCCGGGAGAGATCGTAGACGCCAACTTTGGCCAGCAGCCGTTCGTCTTCGACATCGAGGACTACATGAGCGAATGGCGGGCCAAGATCCACGGCATGATCGCCCGCTTCCCCATAGGAGAGAGGCTGGGGGAGTGGCAGGCTGTCCTGCAGAAGTAAGGTTCACACACACACACATCTTTGTCAGCTAAGCACGCTGTTTTGAATGATGCTACAGAAACGTAGCCATATCTGAAAGCTATAAGGATGACGGCATGTATCAGCAGGGCCATAGAGCGCCGTTACTGTCCAATAACTAATAAAAAAAGACATTGCTGTTGCCCTGGATGACATTTCCATTATTATTGTCAACAATGGCACTGTCATTTATTTTCATTAAATCCCACCTCCTCGTCCCTGCTGCTGTAACATACTTACGCGATTCCCAAAATGTAGATTCATCAACTACTGAAAGTAATCCCCAACAAATGCCCTATTTTCTAATGTGTGTTTAATGTTTACTAGAATCTACAGCGCGGCAGATGTTTCAGGACATTTTCAAGCATTTGTTTTCAATGATGAAACATATATATACCTCACATGTTTAACATATATATACACCTCACATGTTTAACATATATATACACCTCACATGTTTAACATATATATACCTCACATGTTTAACATATATATACACCTCACATGTTTAACATATATATACACCTCACATGTTTAACATATATATACCACATGTTTAACATATATATACCACATGTGTAACATACCTTAACAGACCTTAGTTTTGGTTCTTTTGGCCATCAGTTGACATGTCTATATTGCCAGACTTGCATCCTTTTTTAACCTTTCTTTCTTTAAGCAATATTTTTTTTGTGCCGTCTCCAGTATGGTGTCTAGCTACCTGGTGCATCATGGGTACTGTGCCACCGCAACAGCCTTCGCCAGAGCCACAGAGACAATGATACAAGAGGACCAGACATCTATAAAGAACAGACAGAGTGAGTGAACAAACCAACCTCACGCATATTGTTTCACTATTCATTTCACTTTATTACATATTACGTAAATGCTTTGTAAAGCATAGATAGACGTCACTTTAGATTAGGTCGCAATCTAAAGCATGCTTAACGAATACTAACGAGTAGTAACTACTGAATTAACGAGTAATTCATCATGAATTGCATAATTTTTTGTATCATTTAATGGGTAATCCATTATTTATAAAGTATGAAACCCAAGCTTATTAATCAAGAATGAAACATTTAAAACTGTTTATGAATGAGTTACTGATAAATAAATAATGCTTTATAAATGAGGAATTCATTGTTTATTCATGCTTTACTAATGCTAAATAGTGTGCACTTATTATAAAGTGCTACCACAAACTGCGGCCAGAATCCGATACTTTGGGTATTGTTTGTCCTCTAATGACCCGTGAAATGTTCGCTGTGTAAACGTCGGTCCTTGGTGATCAATATGCTGTAAATAGCACCCTGTTTTTTTGCTCCAATAGGAATACAGAAGCTGGTGCTGGCCGGACGGGTGGGCGAAGCCATAGAGGCTACTCAGCAGCTTTACCCCAGCCTGTTAGAACACAACCCCAACCTACTATTCATGTTGAAGTAAGTCAGGAGTGTTTTAAGGACTAAGATCGAATGAAAGGCAGAGATGCTGTATGCGGTGGGTGAGTGAACCGTCTGCTCAAAAATGGCAGCTCAACACCATCGTGCCTCTCGTTCTAGGTGTCGCCAGTTCGTGGAGATGGTCAACGGCACAGACAGCGAGGTCCGCTGCTTGAGCATTCGCTCCCCGAAGTCCCAGGACAGTTACCCAGGCTCACCCAGCCTCAGCCCCCGCCACGGAGCCAGCAACACACACCTGCACCCCGGAGGTACACATGCTCATCGCCTGCAAAACATCCACCAAAAAGATCATTCAGTTAAGTTATTGGTTGTGGTAGAAATGAGATATGCGTCTGTTTCCCCACCACATAGGAGCCGATAGCCCGACCTGCAGTAACGGAGTGACCCCCCCCAACAAGTCAAAGAGCCACAGCGGCACTGGTGTCGGCAGCATCAAATACCCCAGCGTGTCCTCCTCCGCCTCCTCTTCCACTTCCTCCTCCCCGTCCTCCGTCAACTACTCCGAGTCCAACTCCTCCGACTCCACCAAGAGCCAGCCGCACAGCGCCAACAGCACCCAGGAAACCAGGTAGGGAAACCTGGACCTGTGGCCCCTGGCGGCGGCGCTGATGCACAACAGGTGTGGAGTGCCAGGCGCTCAGTGACGACAGCACACACCCGCAATTTATGATCGCAATATAAATAGAGATGTAGGAGGTGGGGCTGAAATTACGCTCGCTCGGCTCACACTTGATCATAAAAGGGGCCACACTAGACAGTTTAACGTCAATGAATTATGACGACGGCCATTGTAAGACATTAATATGTAATCAGTGCAAGCAAATAATAACATTGGCAGAGAGGAACATTGGCAGCGTCTATGATGCTGCACTGCGCTTCACTTTGTGTGCCACTGGATTATTTATAGAAAGGAAATCTTCTATTTTGATCTCCAGCGTTGAGTGAGCGCATAATAACTTCTGTTATTGGGCCCTGAAGACCCATTTGTCTCAATCAACTTCTGACTGCCAGCGAGACGGTCACACATGGACACACTTGTCACGAGCGGCTATCGTTTTGTTTTGTTTTTTCACACGAGATATGGATTTATAACAAAACACAAAACGAGAGCATCGTTGAAAAACACGATGCGTCCCGATAACGTTGCGTCACGATTAGCTTGTTTTCGTCCGTTTTTGGGAGCCGAAAATCATAAAAGAATTTTTCCTTTGGATGAATTGAGGGTTAAACGCTTAATGAATAAACTGTGTTACTTGTCCAGTTGTGAATATTTAAAGCTGGAAATAAAATACTTTGTGTACATGTAGCGCCATCTTTATGACAGGAACCAGCAGGGTAGCGTTTATTATTTTAGTTTTTCCCATAACTTTGTTCTTAATTTAGCATTTCTGACCATCCTTCTGCCGGTGATTGACATTCCCCTCTCTGGACTGAAGTGCATCTCCGCTATGTACAAGTCAAATTAGATAAGTAGTTCAGATACAACTGGCCGTCTTTTTTTGTGCTCGTGCTCCTTGCCTCAGTGGACTTCTGTTGCAAAGAGGTCACGTCTCCAGGTTTCCGCAATATAATTGGCGAACAAAGTTTTATCGCACACTACGGGGACATGTCTAAAAGTACTGAAGGTGCAGGAGTAAAAGTCCTCAACTCGGGCTCTGTGCTCTCTGCTCAGTGTTGTCTTCACTCCAGTTTAGAGTTTTGCCTTATTGGTAAAGACATCTTTTTTTTTTTTTTTTAATGACTCATCATCCTTTGAGTTTAACGCCTCGGTGTGCCATCTTTTGTGTCTTTGTGCGTGTGCGTGTGTGCAGTGACAGTGAGATGGAGATCGAAGCAGAGCATTATACTAACGGGGTGGTCGAGGGCTCCTCGGCGCGGATCATGAATGGCACATACAAACACGAAGAGATCCTTCAGCCTGATGACAACAGCATTGGGAATGGGGTCACAGGTACGCAAGCAAGCACATACACACACACACACACACACACACACACACACACACACACACAGACACAGACAGAGAAACATAGACAGATCTGCATGCAGCATATTAGAAACATCTTAAATCTTTCATGATGCTTTTCTTTATTCATCTTTACATGCTTACGTGTACCACGCCTCCTGCTTTTTGTTTTCCCTCGATGTGTCTTCCTTAACTGTGTGTGTGTGTGTTTGTGTGTGTGTGTGTGTGTGTGTGTGTGTGTGCGTGTGCAGATGAGAGTTGTAATGGCAGACAGCTGTGTGGAGGGAACCAGGCAGCCACAGAGAGGATGATCCAGTTCGGACGGGAGCTGCAAGCACTCAATGAACAGCTGTGCCGCGAGTTTGGCAAGAACGCCGCGCACAAGAAGATGTTGCAGGTACACACGCACGCACAACTGCACACACTCACACTTTTGATTTCAACAAACAGCTGCGCTACAGCAAGTTAAAGTGACGCCAAAATAAAATGTGCCTTTTCACAACAGAATTGGCCCAAAAAGGACATTTATTTTTGATTTACCTGTTATTTTACAGTTTCCTTCTACTGTTTTTGTCAAGTAATGTTCAACCACTAGGGGTCATGGTTTTGTGACACAAACAAGTCAAGAGTTGGTCGCCTGCTTTTCAGTCTTTTCTCTACAGCTGACTCAAAAGTGTCTCAATAATTCATATTTAGCAATAAGTGAGGACTAATAACTGACTGAGACTAGAGTTATACGGTAGTTTGTGTTGTCAAAATTGAGACCAAAGATCATATTACAATTGCCATAGTGTAATAGATAGTTTATGGTATAAACCAATACATACATGTATAAATACCTACATTAATAAGTTATACATACATTAAAAAAAAAAATATATATATATATATATATATATATATATATATATATATATATATAAATATATATATATATATATATATAAAAATATATATATATATATATATATAAAAATATATATATATATATATATAAATATAAATATATATATATATATATATATATATATATATATATATATATATATATATATATATATATATATATATATATATATATATAATATATATATATATATATATATATATATATATATATATATATATATATATATATATATATAAATATAAATATATATATATATATATATATATATATATATATATATATATATATATATATATATATATATAAATATAAATATATATATATATATATATATATATATATATATATATATATATATATAAATATAAATATAAATATATATATATATATATAAATATATATATATATATATATATATATATATATATATATATATATATATATAAATAAAGTCATGGATTCATTGATAAAAAAAAAAGAATAGAGATAAATATATAAATAATTAAATTAATCAAAGCCAAATGAGCCTATCCTTGAAAGATGCAGAATATATTGTGTGTGTGTGTGTGTGTGTGTGTGTGTGTGTGTGTGTGTGTGTAGGATGCATTCAGCCTGCTGGCGTACTCGGACCCGTGGAACTGCCCCGTGGGTCAGCAGTTAGAGCCCACCCAGAGAGAATCGCTCTGCTCTGCACTCAACAGCGCCATACTGGGTAAAGAGTGTGTGTGTCGCAAAAATAACACCAAAAATGAAAACTATAACTGCACATTTGTTATTACCTGACCACACACCTTGTTACTCACGTGATGCACCCCCCTCTGACTGGGTTTTCCCGCTGCAGAGTCCCAAAATCTGCCCAAGCAGCCTCCGCTGATGTTGGCGCTGGGCCAGGCCACGGAGTGTGTTCAGCTCATGGCCCGGGTCCGGTCCGGCTCCTGCTCCTTTGCCAGAGTAGACAACTTTTTGCACTAGCCCAGGTGAGTTACCTAACAATCCTCGGACAATACTGGCGTTGTTCTCTTACGTTGTGCTCATTTGGACTCCGCGCCACGCTAACACCTCTGCTGTGGAGATTCAGAAATGTGGACAAAACAACACAATTCATGGCGTGCAAGCCTTCTGTGAGTCTCCCAGTCGGACCTACATTATTAAAATAAATCATTTCAGTTTAACTGAATGTAAACTAAGAAGTTAGCCCCCTCACCTAGTTTTTAACTATTAGCTTTTTGCTTTCCGTGCAAGTGTCCAGCTAACCAAACTAGCCGTTCGTTTCCAGTAATGATCAACCGTTACTTAAGCACTAATATAACAGTTATCTGATTGCTTTTGTACGTGTGTTTGATGTTGCTTCGGTTCTAGAGAGGTGACCCACAGGTTTTTTTCCTCCTCGTGAAAACACAATCAAAATCAAAAGACGCTTGATCGTCGTCCTAAAAGTCTCTACTGCATACACGGCTGACACAAATAAACTAAACACACTTTCTCTGAAACACATTGTTTATCCAGGTTCACGTTGCCTGTCTACAGCAGAGGTGGCGACAACAACCACAAATTCTAAGAATATGATCCTGGTTGAAAAATGTCCTGTTGTTGTGTTTAAAGGACATGTGACATTTGGCATCCCGTATTGAATTGGCTGAAAAGTGCAACGTCGCAGCATAAACCATCTCAGTCTCCATCCATTCTTTTTCCTACATGCACGATGAAATGAAAAACATTTGTTTGACATATTCCACACCGGTCTTACAGAATGTGAAGTAAAAGGAACGACAATTACTGACTCAAGAAAATACCAAAACACCAGATTGGTGTTGGAATATTAACCCGAGCTGTTTCTAAATTGTGTTCCATTTATTCATCACCTTGCTTAGATGATTACCCGTCTCTCCACAGGTTAATGTTAAGTAGCACGGAGAGAAGGCATGTCCAGCAGGTAGTTGTCATGGCAACGGAGGAAAGAGCATGCGTGTGATTGGTGTGTTCGGCTGTCCGTCAAACCGAGAGCCAGCGGCACAGACAGAGGAGCAGAAGAGAGCGGCAGAGAAGAAAGCTTCCTTTTTAATTTAGTATTATCAAATAAAGACATGTGTGACACTATTTAAAGATAATGAATTATTATTCTGTTTATCTAGTCATTTTTATAGTTTGAATTTTATTTTTTTTTGTCAGTTTGTTGTGCTCATCCTGGACAAAGCAAATTGTGAATCCCTTTTTTATTTTTTATTCTGTTTTTAATGGGTGGATTTGGATTCCCTGCGATCAGTATTTTTACTCACGTTGATGTTGTTCATCATATCACAGACAACAATATTACCCTCATCCGGCTACCACGGTAACCCCCCCACGACTGTAGGTCAACTTTACAAACCCTGAGGCTTGTTAACATCGTCTTTGATAAGATGCAGAAGACAGAAAGACTATTTTATCCTCCTGAAATACTTGGAAGTGTATAAATTCAACCGGGGTGAGCAAACAAGTGCTCAGCATGGAGAAAGAAACCACCATTGATTGTGTGGAGCACTTCAGCAGCCCCAGTCAAGGCTGACTCCGTACAGAAAACACTGCTGCTGATGGAAAATAGAAAAGAGACTTATGTGAGACAAACTGGGTCCCTAAATTATTCCAGAAAGTTGGAAGTAAAAATGCATCTCTGTGCGTTGCAGTGTTGGAATGCTTAAAGGATTCAAATGGTTCGATACATCCTGGAAGAAAAAAGTCAAATTGACCATGTAAAGAAAACGAATTGAAGGGCTTCTGTAGAGGAGAACGCTGCCAGCAACCAGGCGGGTTGACGACAAGAGATTGAAGGAACGGTTCACCCTGAAAAAAATCAAATGCATGTTTTTCTTCTTCCCGCTAGTGTTGTTAATCGATTGATATTGTTTTGGTGTGAGTTGCTAATTGTTGGAGATATATCGGCTCTAGCGATGCCTGTCATTTATTTATTTTGCCGCTGTGAGCATCCCATGCCGAGTGCCATGTAGTCCCTGAGAGAAGGCAGACATTTCTACGACGGATACCTCCAACACTCTGCAATTCACACAAAAAAAAATCCTCGACTGATAAATAGCACTACGGGTAATATGAAAAAAGAAAAGTGTATTTCTGATTTGGTGGTGAACTGTCCCCTTTTTAAATTGGAAAACTGCTCGAACCTTAGTTTTACTCTGAGGACCCCAACATGGACCAATCAGTGACGTCATTGCAGGTGGCGGAGCTCGGCACCGGCTGCAGCTACAACACCAGCTACAACACCTGTTCTCACGGTTGCCGGTGGAGAAAATCTGTCTCACAGGCGGACTAACGAGCTCAGTGTGTGGACGGCTAGAAGTTAAGTCGTCTGTGAGGATTTCGTTATAGCAGGCTATATTTTTCTTTTTTTTTTTTTACCATTGCACGCGGCCTGACTAGCTCTGTGCATGTGTTATTGCAATTCAAATTTAAAACAAAGATGAAACTATTTGCCAAACGAGAAGGTTTTTCCAAGTCATTTTTTGCCGTTTGATGCCAAACCCGTTACAAGGTTGTTAAAACCAATTGTGTGTGTTGGAAGAAGGAATTGTTTTTTTTTTTCTCCCACTCAGACCCCTCCTGTTCTTTAACAACCATAAACTTGATTTGACTATTGAACTATTCTTTTATATCTTTGGACAAGAGGAGGACATAGTCATGTCTATTTATTTATTTATTTAGGTGGCCCTAATTCACAAGTTTGTCCCGAGTGCTTCTCAGTACGTCAAAAAATAAAAAGATGGACAAACCCCTATATTTGTATTGATCAGGTTTGCTGCTGGCTGCCGTGAGATTTAACCACATTGATCCCGATTTGGAGTCCAATCAGTGGCAGAAAAACGTCCAATTATCACCTCTAGGCTTCCAACAGCAGGAAATTAAAGATACAGCCTCTTTGTCAACCACCGCTCGCTGGCAGCCTCTTTGTATGGAGCCCCAAATTGTTTGACATGTGAAAAAATAAGACATTGTAAAATAAATATCATTATGAATGAATGGAGTCAAAAATATAATTGAAGCAATGCATTGTCAACAATAGCTGGCCTCTTTCAAACGTCTGTCCTCTCCGCGCGGCTTAACAACGGCTACCAGAATGTAGCCAGCTAACTCCTATTAGCCAGTAGAGAACTCACTAGCTAGTAGCTAACCAACCAACTAGCTAGTTAGTGATTTTGAATCAACCAACTAGTTGCTGCTGCTCCCCATAAACGCTGCACAGTAACAAAGTTTTTCTTTTTGGGTTGGGGCTTAAAGAGGCCACACATGCTACCTACCTAGCCAGCTAACTAGCTAGGTTGGCCTGTGGGCTTGGATTGTATCACGCAGCAGCAAAGCGCAGTGCGAGTGTTGGCGGCTGACATTAGCTGGTTTACTCAGAGTTGCTCAGCCCTGGACATGTTCCTTACCTCTATGAAGTGCAAACACATGCAAAAGGTTTTTGCTAGCTAGCTGCTACTAGGCCCCGAGTTAGGTTTTTGATCATGTATTGAATTGTTCCACATTTGATTGGTTCTTTCATATCTGTTCATTGGATGATTTATTTCACAATATCTTGTTTATTTGGTTAATACTGAATTATTGATTTTTGACATTCTATCAGCTTTCTGTCTCTGTATCTAATCAGATGATTGTTCAGTGCAAAACAACAAAATCGGACCTGACTTCAAGCTGTTTCCAACCCAATGATTGGATGTTAAGTACAACAAATTGTTTTGTGGGAATCTTCGTAACTTTTGTTTTTACACCAGACTCATGTTCTACCAAATAGCACTGACTTACTGTTGTTTTGACAAGTGACAAGCTATCACTTTCAGCTGATTTGTTGTAACCTGGCAAAGGTCTGGTGGATCCACCATGAAGTGTATATTTCCATTTCTAAGAGAATGTCCGTCTGATGTCGAGAAACATGGAATAATATGTGGGGTTTACTACAGGGTATATGGTCACACTTTTTTTTTTTTTTTTACCAAGGAACTATTCTATAATAACCACAGATACAGTACACACTTAACAACATCTGCTTCTACAGCTGTAAAGGACTTCTGTTACACACACGAACACACACACGCACACACTTGTACGTGGAAGAACAACCTCTGTTGCATACCTGTAGGGAACAAGTCTCCCAGCTGTCTTTGTGTTTGAGGGCTGCGTCTCAGCACTGTTACCACGCGCCCTTCTTCTTATCCCTGCATAGACGTAGCCACTGATGGGATACGTGATTGTTTTAAGGAAAGGAAGGATGTAAGCAGATTTGGAAGTGGGGGTCCCAGGGGCCTCTTGAAGCCACATGGACATCTTCTGGAGAGGTCGGAGAAATGGATTTTGGGCATCGTGGACGAGCTGTGCACAATTGACTTCTATCATGATTTTAATTTCGTATTTTGACTTTTGAGTTTTAGCAAAAAATAAATACAAAAAAAATGTTTAAAAAAAATAATTGTGAAATGAGTTACCCTCTACTTAGCATGACTTTTAAAACGATATTAAAAAAAAAAGGAAAAATGATAATTGAAAAAAATAAATAAAACCTACAGTATGTACTGGAAACATGTTTAAAAAAAAAGAAATATTGTATTCTGTTTAATTTTGACAGAATTATTTTTATTAAAATACATCCATAAGCATATGATTGATCTACTGTTTTTATTCGGTGTGTTTTTCCCACCCAAGGTCCACGATGTGCAAACAAGAAAGATTGCAGAATGTAAACTGCCCAACACAAATGTATTATTATTGTATACATCTTCCAATACATCCCTTGTACAGATGTGCAATCAAGTACCAACAACTTCAAAGCAACACACTATATAACACACAAGCAGAACACACTGGGCAGTTTGCCACACAATGAGAGTTCAAGATTTAAAGTTGTATTAAAAGTGTGGGAAAATGTAGAAAATCCTCCTTAAACAATGTTGTTGCAAACAGGAATTAGGCAGCAATCTTAAACAAAAAGAATCTTCAAATGCAAAAGCATGACTTCACTTGGAAAAATGACTTGTTTCATATAAACTTCATTGAACGTTACTGCTTTTAGTGAAGTCAGGCTCATCTCATGTTCTCAATTCCCTGCAGCCTCCGTTCATCATCATCATCATCATCATCATCAAGCCCATCGTTAAAGCTTAATGTTTCATTTAATATCCATCAATTGACCTAGCCCAAAATATGTTACTGCTTTTATGACACATAATGGAACATTTTAGCAAGTAAAGTAAATGTTTGAAGGGACATGCCGACTAAAGTGGTCTTGACTTATATTGTAGGCTTATAGGTTAACAAAAAGACTCTTAATGTGTTACACTTGCGTATGATACAATATTTACTGTTCAAAGAATCTGCCTGTTGTAGTGCAATGAAACAGCAGACATCTTGTTTTATGATTCCACCAAAGGGACAGTATTCACAGCAGCTTGTGTGTTTGTTTATTTGTATGCTTTATGCATTATGTCTTCTATATTATTGGGTCCGTGAGGCGCGTCTCTGTTATATAGTAGATGGACAGCAGAGGGCAGAAGGAGGTTGGGGAATACATAACCACCATGGCACTGAGAGGCATCCTCAGATAGGAATGATTGTTTCATTTGTTCTGTTCACATTTTTAGCGAACGTTTCTACATAAGGTGCTAAACTGAAGTCCTCTTCAGAATCGCTTCTCCTTATCACAGCTTTTTCTGACTTTATACATTTTCAAAAGCTGTACCTTATATCTCAGACACACCTTTATCTGAGGTGTGCGCGCAGCTTACAAAACATAAATTGACTAATTTCTTTCAGAGGAACATTGAGCTTGCAGAAGTTGAAGGCAAATACAAAGTGAAAATCAAGCTATAAAAAACTATTAACCATACTTCTGATGATAGCTGGAGACTGTCGCCTCGCTGCACAAAGTGAATTTGTTTTTTCCCACCCCATCAGTTCTTAACCTGTATCTGTAGATTAGAGCAGTAGGTAATCACTGTGAACAGATTTTGGCACATGAATGCAGACTAAGTCAAGATTGTAGTATCACTAGTTCTAGTTTCCCTTTGGAGTCTGAGCAGCATTGACCAATCCCATTTGAGCAAGCTTTGGTTGAACACAGTTAAGCAAAAGAGACGGAAACACATTGATCCAGATGTAGCTTTTCATTAGCCCCTTTATTAAGAGACCCACACCACAATCTCTCCCGAAAGCTAACCAGGTTGTTTCGTTGTCGTCTCATACAATGTTGTCCTACCGGGCGTCAGATCTGAATTATTGTGCCGTTCTACGGGGAGCGGGAGGATTTGTCGTTTTTGTTTGGAGGACAAGTTGATCAATCTGAAAAAGTGGAGTTCCAGCTGAAGTCTGCTGTCTTTTAATTATGTGATGTAATTATGGTCCAGCAGGAGGCTCAGAGCTGTTAACCACATGGTCATGATCGTATGAGACAAAGTGGATTTTGCCAAAAAGCTGTCGAATGGTCTCTCTCTCTCTCTCATATATATATATATATATATATATATATATATATATATATATATATATATATATAGACATGCACACATTTATACCTCACGGTTAATCATTTCATTCAACGGTATTTCAGTTAAAAAACCTGTTTGCTCTGAGACATCGCTGTAACTCAGAGCAGCGCTGCTGCAGCTCTCCAAATAAACTGTTGCATATTTGCTTTGGCTTTCTATTCTGAAGCGGAGGTGCTGTTCCAGCTTTGACAACCTAATCCATGTTTATTACAGCACATGCCAGTCTCTTCTGAAGCTGGAGGGATCTTCAAATATTGAACCGAGCTTCAATCCCAAACTGAGCTGGGTTTTTAAAAGAGAAAACAATTATTTTGTCATCATCAAACGTGGCATTTGAGGGGAAAAAAGCCATCCGTATTGTGTGCATCCCCCTCAAATGCAATATGGGCGACGCTGTTCACATAGCTCTTTTCTTTATGAGCAAAATCTATGAGATCCACATTCAAATGGATACAATAAGTGCTATTCATCAACATCAATCTGCAAGGAATCAATTCAGTAATTGAATGTGTTTTTCTGTGAACCTGAGGCTGTTTGTGGTCAAGGCTGGTTAGCGAGGAGAGGAGCGGGTGGCGGACGGTGTTCAGGGCTGTTTGTCCTTGTGACCCTTGGAAATAGAATACTAGAAACATGTTATCAGGCTCCATCTTCTGTGGTTCTCTCGGTCTCTTCCACCACACCGACCGGCAGCCAAACCAAACCACGTCAACGCCGTTTGGTGTTTTGATGTTTGGAATTTGGTGTAAATTAGCTGATTAAACATCTGCTTTGATCTAATAAAGACTTGGAATAAGCTGATGCATTATATATGTTTGGGATATATTACTTTAATATTATTTTCCAACTGTGAAGCTTTGTGTAAAACTGAACTTTTGGTACAGTAATACAAATTACACAGAGCTTCTCCGTCGGAGTCGTCTTGACGTTCCTCGTTGGTTCGTGGAATGCAGTTTTGAAGCTTTGAGTTGGGCGTTTTAATTGACCGCCATCTTGGATTATAACCGTCGTCATTTTGGCTGTTTTTGTGATCAGTGAGCAGAGGTGACCACTTGAAGCACTCTAGAGGAGTGTTGTAGAGACGCTGTCTACGGTTCTCGTCGTGGTAGAGACCTGTCAATCACACGGTAGCCCCGCCCCAAAGCACGCGCTGCTCAAAATGAGACTATATTTGACTTAATGAACATGATGCTGTATTGAAGAAGACTTGAAACCAGAGATTGAGACCATCAACTCATATACAAGGCCCAAAACTGGATGTAGAGTGGTTACAAAACGAGTTATAAATCAGTGATTAGAAGGCCCCAAACCATTTTGACTGTGCAGCTCTAACGTTCGCACACAGACACACGCAACAGCAGCTCAGAAATATTCCCCGTTCGTCCAGAAGTTTGTGGTTCAAACATTGTTGAAGCCTCTTTCTTGTGCGGCCGGGGAGCCGACCCCGTCATCCCGCTCGAGGTGAGAGCGGTCGGGCCGCCTGCGGCGGCGTCGCGGCCAATGAGTCCCCTCCATCGCAGATTACGCCCTCGAGGCCCGTCCACGTCCTCGCGGCGCTGCGAGACCTCTGGCCTCCAGAATCAGGATTGGAACGTTCAGCGCGGTTGCTATGGCGCACGTTAGTCACCGTGGCAACGTACAACAGCGTTCTCAGAGGGGGGGGGGTGAGGGTTGGGGTGTAAATAACGCAACGCCCACTCTTATTGCCCAATCGCTGTGATGCATATTCATGGTCACATGCGAGTCATTAGGGACGTGTTTTATTAGTCTACCCACCCATCTATCTACCCATCTATCCATCTATCCATCCATCCTTTCATCCCTTCATCCTTTTGGCTTGACTAAATAGTAATTACTCTGAGGCCAGCTGAAGGATGCAGCACCCGCCTGCTCTCAGCCAGATTGTAATGGGTTCATAAGCGCTGCTGATTGAATTGATTGCCACAGTTGGAGTCTGGCTGACATGTACAATGGGGTGGAATATGCAGAGCGCAGAACATTAATCAGCTCACACAAACCGGTTACAGGCTCTCGGTTTATTTCAGGTGCAGTTGGAAATGTATACAGTTACAAGTCATATGCAAGAAAGGACAGCAAAGAAAGAGATCATATTCGACCCCTCCCCCATCGGGTCGGACAGATGTGCAGCGCTGTTGCCTCGCTATTCTGTCGAGTCCACATCAGCTTAACATTTTCTTCTTTTTTCTACAGCGTTGCACATGTACGATCTTTACACAATAACAATACTGATACAAAGACATGTATGCAGAAGCTTTACTCACCTTTACAAGAACATGATGTCCAAAAAAGAAGAAGAAAGAAGACGCTTATTTGAGGTAAAAAGGGTCCAGATTTAATAGGAAAGGTCGGTTGCGCAATGAAAAATGTATATTTTAAAGTATATTTTTTTATCATTAAGAATGTCATATCAAACCATTTTTTGGGCTGCCATGTATTCTGGTATTGCCTCTGTATTTACCTTCAGTGGGTTTGTGCACATATTTAAACTCCAGGAGCAGGTGGAGATCCAGGGGAGCTGATTATAGTCGTAGCCGCTGGAGGTCAAAAACTAAACACGGAGAGGAGGCGCGACTCGCTGAGGTAGACTGTGACTTGTTGTCTAGAACGTGAACGTACAACAACAAAATCACTAGTCTTCCACAGCGTGTCACACTGTTCCAAGTCAAAGGTGCTGCTTGACTTTAAAATCGGCTCTTCACTGCAGGAATCAACAGGCAGGAGCTGAATCTGCCTGTGGAAAAGAATGCATTATTGCATGAATGAACATTTTATTTCCTGGTTATTTGGAACACTTCCTCATGAAACTATTCAGACACAATAATAAACATATATAAAACAGCCTGAGGAACTTATCGTGTGTAAAATACAACCGTGTCAAATGAAATGTACCAACACACACACATCTTCATCATAAACATATATGAAGAGAGGATGCTCACGACCACATGACGACACATTATGCAGGCGATGTCTCCACACTGTATAATGACCAAACCTAAACGTGTTCATGCGCCACTTTAGGATTCCTGGCTGCCTTCGCTCGTCACATAAACTCGGTAAACACCGAGGGACATGAAAGCACTTTGGTTTTCGTTACGTGTCGGTGCAAACAGGAAACAACATACAGCCCGGGAGCTGGTAATAATGCAGCGATAACACTATCACACGAGTCTCACCGCGGCGTCTTTAATGTGGACACAGCTCTGCTGTAAGCTAGGCTCCAGCATGGGGAGAGATGTAAGACACACACACACACACACACACACACACACACACACACACACACACACACAGAGCTGAGCAGAGAGAGTTGTGACAGAGCGGCTGCTTTAATAACAGAAGAGTAAAAGGACACAGGCGTAATCTCCTCGTATTGCTTCTCTAAAGCACTGGCAATAAAGTTGGATCTCTGCAGGATAAGGAAGAGGAGAGCAGAGGACAGGAAAGCAGGAATAAAAAGTAAAGTAAGTAAAGGTAAGAATAGAAAAGTCACAGAAAAATGAAAGTGTAAGAAAGAAAAGGGGGGAAAGCAAAGGCCTGACAAGGAGGAAAGGAAGGAAGTAAGAGGGAAAGGGAAAAGGGAAGGAAAAATAAATAAAAGAACAGAAGAGGAAGAGAAGGGAATAAGAGGAGAGGAAACAAAAGGGAAGAGAATGGAAGGCAGAAGACCGGAGGAAAAAGGAAAGTGGGAATAAAAGGAAGCGGGACACCATGGGAAGATAACAAGGTGAAGGTGAGGAAAGGACAAAGAAAGGAAGTGCAGATGAGTCTGAATCAAGCAGCGGGGTAACTGTTTTCATGTTCAGCAGTTGTTCTGTTATTTAAGTCAAACATCACAACACTTATTTGTGTGTGCCGGTTGTGTTGTGAATGACAAATATCCTGTAAATGAATGATAATGGCTTGTTTAGCTGCAGCCCGCCTGCAGCGCCTCGGCTCCATCCTATTTCCTGTTAATATCGCTGGCCTCAGCCTCGCTGACCCCTCTGCCTGTTCTATTTCTATTAATCTTTAATGGCGGGTAAACGGCCCGGCGCCACACACTGACCGACGTGGCTTTCCCACCTCATTATTGTCCAGGAGGAGAAAACGGGGGGACAACAAAACAAACATTAAAAAATAAAATCACTGGTTTGTCTGAAACGCATGGAGGATGTGGACTTTCTATGGCTGTTGGTAATGCTCCTCCATTATCTGTTTTGTCCGCTCCGAGCTGCTTTGAGCCTCCATTGAATTCCTGTTCTTTAATTAGGGGCCGAGATGGACAAGATGTGGCTTTTCCTCTAATGGCGGCCATCTTCCCCCCGGGGCTGATGGTTGAACCGCGAGGGCGCAGAGCTGAGGCGGCGTGCCGCAGGGAGCAATAAAGTTACCAATTTTGAGTGTTTTTTGGTGCTCTTTTTCTTTGCTTTTTTCTGTCAGTCGGGTCAGGTCGAGCTCATGTAACCTACAGTCATCGTGCCCCCCCCCCCCCGCTCCCTTCACACACACACACACACACACACACACACACACACACACACACAGCTTGTTGATCTCAACAAAGGTCTGTGACACTGTGACATTTGGAGGGAGATGAAATGACCGGCAGGGTTTTGGAGTGCAGCGCTACATGTTTTACTGCTTGAGGACAAGAGCTCTTAAGACCTGAAAAGAACAAACACACACACACACACACACACACACACACACACACACACACACACACACACGTCTCTTCGGGACCTCAATACCTGCTTCAATACCTTTCTATTCATGTCCCTGCTCTCTGGGTGCTCTGCTCTGCGGAGCCTTTCAGGTCCTCGATGGCGTTGAGGCACTACGGGACCCAATCACATCTCAGTCTGAAGCCCATTAAGAAGCCGCACCCGGGGGCTGTCGAGCTGTAAAATGTATAATTTAAAAATTGTATTTTCCAACTGCTGGAAGAAAATGTCATTTTTAAAAATAAAAAAAAAAGCACTCCTGGCATTTAAGGACACATTCTTATTTTGACGGATGATTGATGTCTAAAATCACAGGACATGGAAAAATGGATTTATCTGGTTTGCATGTTTAAATATACTTTCAAGGATTGTGGGAGGCGTAGCAGGACCAAAAAACAACAACATAAGCAAGAGTGTTAATTACTGTAAAATCCCAGCCAAAAACAATCGTGTTTTCTCAACACCATAATCCCAACAGGCAATGAATTGATCCAATTACCACCGATCCCCGACGTGTGTCCTTCCTCTGTGCCATAGAGACACTGTTGCACCTTCATTATGATACACATGGGCGTGTTCACCATCCGGCTGTAAATGTGCACTAGAGCAACACATGTGTGTTTATCCACAACTGAAAACATACCAAATTTCCTTCTGTTAGATTAACTTTTTCTAAAAGAAAATTTAAAAAAAACAAAAAACTACAATGCCCAGCAGTTTCAGGAAGTCTTTTTCCAAATGACATAAAGAAAGAGAGAAATGAGCTTGGGGATTTGTGTGAGCAAAGTCAGAAAATACTGGGAGAAAGAATAACACCTTGGTCTTTTTAGGGAATATTCTGACAACAGAAAAATAAAAAAACTGTCTCAGGTGTTTGAGCTGTGACTCCCCCGTTGGTTGGTTATTGTGTCGCATTGAGAGTGTGATGCTTGTGGATCTCCGTGTCCATTGGCATCCTTTCCTGCAAGACGAACCAAATGTAAAAGCTTTCATTAAGTTGCTCCTGTCTTTGTGATCAGAATACACACAACACAGTGTCGCATCCCACATTGACTTTTATGAAAATGTCACACGTGACTTGATAAGAGTTGTAATAAACGAACATGCAAACCCCACACAGGTGGCCGGGGCGGGCGATTGTATGCCCGTCTTTCGATCAGAGGACCGGTGGTTCGAAACCCGGCTCCGCTAGTCCACGTCGTTGTGTCCTTGAGCAAGACGCTGAACCCCTAATTGCTCCCTGTTGCTGTGTCTACGGTGTATAGAGCAAACATGGAAGTCCCCTTGGATAAAAGTCATCTAAATGTAATGAGGCGGCACGGGGATCGAACCCTCGACCTTCTTGCTGGGAGGTGACGGTGCTGACGCTGCACCGACCCTCCTATTACACCCCCCTCCCTCCAAAAAAAACCAACCACAGTGCCCAGCTCAACTACTCCGTTAGCTGCCGCACACTTAGACTTACATCTTCATCATCATCATCTCATCAGGAGCTCGCGCAGCCTCCACACTGCACCACGTCACGCCTGGAGCTTTATTTTTTTTTCTTCCTGCCGTTCTGCTGACTTTCTCTCCATACAATGCCCTCATCAGAGGCTGCTGTCAGAGCCAACAATGCTCAGAATGACAGCTGCCTTCGCTGGCCCGCACCGCCGCCAAGTTTAAGTTACAGCCGCCATTGATTCTCTATGGGGCGCTGCCTGCCTGGGTTAACACACACAATGCCGGGGCAACAATGTGGCTGCATTGTGCAGGTCACAGCGCCGAGCGGGAGAGTGACAGCGTACAGCCGGCTATGAGTTCATTAGACCTGCACTGCTCTCTCTCTCTCTCTCTCTCTCTCTCTCTCTCTCTCTCTCTCTCTCTCTCTCTCTCTCTCTCTCTCTCTCTCTCTCTCTCTCTGCCTGGAGAAGTGTGCCCTTCTCCGTACTCATTAACGTCCAGTATGAGCCACTGAGTTACAGGTATTAGCCGAGGAACATTGAAGATCGCCACACAAGGACATGCCGCCCTGGTTAAACCACGCGCGCACACTGAATGACACATTGGAAATTAGCTCCTCGTCCGGCCGGCCTCTAATTCCCACATCAAAAAATAAAGAAGCGTATTAAGGAATAATGGGCCCCCCCACAGTTCACATAACTTACTGGCCCCTGGTTATCTCCGTCTCTCTGGAGGACTCGGGTCTCCCGCACGCACTCAGACTTGGGAGAAAGCTTGGGAGTTTGGGACTATTATTCTCGCGGCCCTGGTCCAACAATCATGGGGAGCCCGCTGAATACTTCTATGTCATTAGAGCCGGCTAAATTGTGCTCTTCACTCTGGGATGAAGGTCCTTTCACTCAGAGCCAAAGACAGAAATAACCGGGGAAGACGGCAGCGTTAAGGGACGGCAGGCTTTCATTTCTCTTCTGGTGATGTTCTGTATTAGACTAATGTTCAATTTGGTTGTCAGGGCCAGTTAGTGGAATGTAATTCTTTGACAGGCAGGGGTGTGAGTGTTCTTCTTCTTCTTCTTCTTCTTCTTCTTCTTCTTCTTCTTCTTCTTCTTCTTCTTCTAGCATATTCCATCATATCCAACATGAATAATTTCCCTTTACAAGTACGGAAAGATAATCAAATTGTTCACCGCTCCGTCCATGATGATGATGTCAAACATCCACGCTTGTAATGACGTGCAAAAAAAAAAAAAAAAACAAGAAGAAGAAGAAGAAGAAGAAGAAGAAGAAGAAGAAGAAGAAGAAGAGTACCTGTCAAGTTCATCTTAATTCACGCCACCACTTCACTCAGAAAAGACTCTAAATGTAGTGATGATGCGCTTGAGCCCAGCATTATTATGAATTTTAAAAAAAGAATATAAAATGAGTCATGTGTGCAGATGACACAACAGTGAGGGGTGAACAAAATATCAGGTGCACCAAGGTGAGGCAATCCGACTCCAGCAGGTGACACTCAAGAAAAAGGCCTTTCGGCGTCCCTGGTATAAGAACTCTGATACGGGGATATGTTGGTTCCCGTGCTCTATACGGTGGTGTTATTGCGCGTACATCCTGTGTGTCTCGCTCTCCAGCACATTGAGCCCCAACTGGCCTTGAAAGCCGTTCTTCTTTTTTTTTTAATGTTACATCTGACGGGTTCACCGCTGGGCTCCGGGGACTCGTAAAAACTCAAATGCCACGAGGGCAAGAAAACGTGACCGGCCTCGGAGAACGCGAGGGGTCGTCATGATTGCTGCTGTATTGCAGTGAAACGACACACGGGAACATCCGTCTGACACGCATCTGCTGCCGCTGTGGAACACACCAGGAGCCAAACCCTCTTCTCATGTTGTATGTCACCGAAAAAAACTCAATGGAAAACAGTCTGTGGACTCCAGACGGAAATATGAGGCTACGTCCTCTCCTCTTCTGTCCTTTCACTTCCTACTTTCTCCCTTTTCCTTTTCTCTTTCCACTCCACTCCTCCCCCTCTTGACTCCTTTCCTTCTCCTCCCTGCCCCCCCTTCCTCCCTCCCTCCCTCCCTCTCACCTCATCCACGGTTCCGGTCCTCCCACCTTGCGCTCCACCTGCGCCTATCGATTTTGTGTTAGTGAATTTGCAGCCGCGGGGAGCTCTGGGTGGTGGCGGGGGAGATGGAAGTTAATGACTACTGAGCGGAAGTGAGCAGAGCCGGACGTGGCTACTTCCTGCACAGCGTGGCGGTCATCACATAACCGAGGTCATTTGTCTAACAACCGACCCCTCCACCCCCCCCCCCTCCCCCCATCTCTTCCTCTATTTGTTTCTCTCTTCCTTTCTCTCATTTTCTCTTCGACCTCCACGGGTCTCTCTAAATACCACGCGGGGCCGCAGACAGAGAGATGACGGCCCATCACGGGTCGCCGTAGGCCGATCGTTAGCGGTGCCCCGCGGTTGACTTCAATTAGCCCGCAGAGACGCGGTCAGGTGGGCCGCCACGGCTCTCAGGCTCACAGTTTGCAAAGAGCGAGAGCGGAACCTTAATGAGACGAGAGGGAAGATCCAAACTTTCCTTCTCGGAGCCGTCGGCCTCCGCCGAGGCTCTCGGGTGGGAAGTTGTTCCTGAACCCTGACATAGCAAGATGATGATGATGATGATGATGATGATTACTGCGCGGACCACAAGCGCCGTGCCGTTTGGTCCATTACACTTTTTGGGGGAGCGGTCGGTCCGTCTTTGGCTTTCATCAGGATGTTGTGAAGCTGCAAAATGATTCCCATTGACCCGACGGACCCTTTCTACATATTTTGACTGCTACTATTGTGAAAACTGAGTCAGTGGAAATGTCACTGAGCATGGAGCCAGTTGATGAGGAGGAGGAGGAAGAGGAGGGGGAGGAGGAGGAGGAGGAGGAGGAAGAGGAGGAGGAGAACGAGGAGGAGGAGGAGGAAGAGGAGAGGGAGAATTATGTGGGATGGGCAAATTGGCATGATGGGTAAATGGAGACAAGAAATCTAAGGCAAAACCAAAAAATAATAATAATAATAAGAGAGAGCGAAGGCGAGTATTACAACCAAACAGACAACTCTGGGATGATGAACAGCGGTGAATGATTGTCGGTAATGTATGTGTGTGTGTGTGTGTGTGTGTGAGTGTATAGGAGGGGGGGGCAATTATGTATACCTCCCCCATCTCTCTCTCTGGCTCTCTCTCTCTCTACCCCCTACGGCGGCCCTGATGGGACACAACCTTTCATTTGCTCATTGTGGTAATTGGTGCATGTGAGGGGGAGGTACATGTGTTCGGCTCCCCCTCTGCGTCTGTCAGAGAATTAGAAAATGGAATTCTCTGAAGAGCCGTGTGCGTCTGCCTTCCTCATCCAAAGATGACACATTTTCATTATTCGGCCCGGCGACAGCGCAGATTTTTCTGTGTCCTCTGGCCACCGGCATACATTATGATTTGCAATTCTGGAGATAATTTCTATTATGATTCATTTTCGCAAAAGTACATTTAAACAAATTGATGTTAAATTAAAAGGTTCAGCAATTAAGTCTGTGTGTGTGTGTGTGTGTGTGTGTGTGTGTGTGTGTGTGTGTGTGTGTGTGTGTGTGTGTGTGTGTGTGTGTGTGTGTGTGTTGCTACAGGTCCTCAGGTCCTACTCAGCTGGGCTGAAAATAATAAACGATAACATCTCTTTACAGCTGAAAACAGCGTTCAAATTGGTTTTGCTAAATTAATTAGCCCTATGGAATGAGCAAAACATTTAATACATGTTTTCCTCAAGTTTATTCATGCCACATTTCCCCTCTTTTAAAACCAAACAGCACGGTGCCCTCATTCAAAAATGTTCTCTTTTTTTTTTTAAAGCTGCATTTGAAGAACGCATAGCATTTTTGTTTATTTATTCATCATTTGGCTAATTTGGTATGGAACACATGCAGCATCGCACCAACGTCATGACCTGCTTTAAATCTCTGCTGTCGTGGCTCCATAGCGCAACACGTAGTCAAAATTATTATTTTATGAATTGCAAACGTGGCTATTGTACATGCAGATGAGCACGTCAACACAGGATTATTGAAGTTTTGAAGAAAAGAGAAAAAAAAGCCTTAAAGTTTAAGGACTCTTAAGCCAAACTATGTGACAAACGTACACGATGCAAAATCCTAAAGACCTGCATCTGACCTCCTGCACACAGCGGCCTGGGGGGGAGATGGACCGGCGAGGTGCAGCCCTCGAGAGGCGAGGGTTATTGGGTTAGGGGGGAGAGGAGCGAGGGGTGGAAAGAGCAGTGGGGAGGCAGAGGGAGAGGGAGGGGGAGAGGATCGGCCTTGTTCAGGAGAGGAGAGGTGAGGGAAGTGGTGTAAGAGAGGTGCGAGGTCGTGGCGAGCGAAAGGAAAGGTGCTATGTTGGGATTGAAGCTGAAATGAGTGACATAAGGAAACGAAATGAGGCGGTGAACAAGTGAGGAAGGAAGGGAAGAGGAAAGACAGAAAAAAAATGTGGCGTTTTCTTTCCTTACTTCTCCCTCAGACACCCCTTCATGCACCTGGCACCGGACTGCAACCCAAATTAAAACCCGATCAGACGGACCGAAAACCCGATCAGGCGTAAACGCACCCGGAGTAGCGAGTGCTTTTTGCAGCGGCGCGAAAACATGAAGTCACACGAGGCAGGTTGGAGCAGCTCGGGCCGCAACTCCCGAGTCAATATGGATCGGTGAGGATACTTTGAGCCCGAGGAGCTGACCGAACGAGCGCTTCCTGTCAACATTAATTATCCCGTAAATATTGTTCGGGGGCGAACGTGTGAAGCAAACAGAGGGAGGGAGAACATCAGGTGTGTGCTCTGTTCCTACGTTACTGCCAGGTGGACAGGACGTGAAGAGGACATTTCTTTATTTAAGTTGAAAAAATAATGAGAAAAAAACCCCTCATTGGTTCACAATTTGATTTCTCTCTGTGGCCAGGCGTCGAGGATCATTTCATTTCCTTCGCCGCCCTCTTTCCTTTTCCTCCCTCTTCCTGTTGACTACAACGTTTGACTGAATCTCCAGAGTCTCAATTGGAACTATTTCAATTTAACGTCGTGGCCCGCCATTGACCTCATGTCTCAGTCATGACGTGATGTCATGCACTTCTGCGCACCAATCAGGATTTAGCTAAATTGGAATCAGTCGTATGAGGTCGTCTGCTTCTGTGTCCAGAATCAAATCTAATAATCTCAGTAGATAACACTTACGGATGGTTTTGTTGCACATGTAGTAATGAGTATTCGAATGGCCTTTAGAGGGAGAGATGAAAGAGAGACGAGGGCGGGCCTAATGAAATCTGCTATTGGGTTGCATTCTGGGAATCGTACGACTTTTTTGAAGCTTCACTCATATTAGGGACTGAAAGTCTCATGCTGCCGAAGTGCCCCTTTGATGTGAAAGACGTTCAACTTTAACTTCCGATTCCATTCGAAACCCAAAACGCAGCTGCAGGTCTTGAAGAAGCTACTTGATGAAGCGCTGACCCACAAAATGACCTCTTTCCCCCCGTTATTCTTATAAAGAACATCCTTTTTCAGAAGAACCAAATAGATGTCTCCCAAGAGGACAACATGTACACACACACACACACACACACACACACACACACACACACACACACATCAGTTCAGATTGGGACATTAAGAACGATGTTTTTCGCGCTCCTGCTGGTTTTCACCGGCGGCCACAAACACCTGTGCGTTGTGTGCAACAAAGGTTCCTAGCAACAGTCGTCGAGGAGAGACATCGTCAGGATGCACACCTGTTTGATCTGCTGGGACCCTCTGTGATAAGTGGCCCCGGTAACCATGGCAACCAGGATATGGGATGGATCCATGTGGTGCTATTGAATGGCCTTGGATTATAAACACACACACACACACACACACGCGCGCACAGGCGCACACACACAAAGACAAACAAGGACACACAAACTTAGGAAAACACATTATGCTTGAAGTACACGCGCGCACGGCGAGACAAACAAAGAACACACAATCACACAAACCAATTGAAGTCGTGCACGTAGGGAATCGTCAGACGATCACCTCAGAGCACGAGCGCTTTCACACCTGCAGGCAGACTCGTAGCAGACTTCACACATGGAGGAACGTGCAGAAAAGGTCGAACATTCAGGCAAATATAGATATACATATAAATATAAATATATAAAACATATATGAGTGCAAACCAGCGGAGACAACGCGACGAAACCAGAAGATAACAGGGAGGCAACAGACGGCCTTGCAGGTGGACGAGGAAGCGCTTCGCCGCTAAAAAACTCCACGCCGACCTTGGAGTGGAACATGTGGTATACACACACACACACACACACACACACACACACACACACAAAAGGAAAACGCAAAGGAAAGGAAAGAAAGAGGCACGTGGAGATCCGTAATCCTCAGCTCGTTGCAGTAGTTTGGTGCAGACTGAAGGGCCGGATGGAAACGCAGCGGGACGAGAACAAACGCTCCGATCTTCCCTCCAGAAAGTGAGTGCAGCTCCCAATTAAGACGTGTGAAACAAGAAGTGCTGCTCTGCTTCTTCACCCACGTGCGGCGTATCCGTATAGGTGTCGCGCAGCGCCGCAGGTTGACCTGCGTCGCTCTAAAGATGCGCACGGATGGACTGACACAGTGGCTTTGTGTGGAAGATGCGGGGTAATTAGCACATAAAATGCTTCCTCTGCTTCGTTAATCGGCGGATCTTTAATTATATCCTCCCCCCCTCCTCCCTCGCCTTGTTATCCTGAAAGTACCTGCTATCGCACCGGACAACTCTTTCAAATCAAATGCTGGTCTGCTTTTCCGCCAGATTAATAATGGAGTTGAGCGATTAGAAATAATTCGACAAAATAAATCAATAAAAGGCTCTTTTCTTTTTTTCTCTTAAGATGAAGGAGTTTAGCGGCTGAGAGCCTTCATTCTCCCAATGCTGCACTTAAAATAAACGCTGCCGGTAGTTTGTACCATAGCAACGCACAGACGCACTCATGTGTGAAGCAGATCTTGTCTCTGACCTTCCAGTTTTTACAGCATGAACCTTTATTTGCATGAATCCGTATTTCCCTTTATGCTGACAGTCCTTTGTCGGCGGCGTTGAAATAAACCCTTTCTTATCATTGTGCGGCGGGCGAGCCTGACAGCGCCGATGCTGCAGCCTGTCACAGGACAGAGAGACAGACAGGGAGAGAGACAGGGAGGGAGGGAGAGGGAGAGGGAGAGGGAGAGGGAGAGAGACAGAGAGAGAGACAGGGAGAGAGACAGAAGGAGAGATAGAGAGACAGACAGGGAGGGAGACAGGGAGAGAGGGAGAGGGAGAGAGGGAGAGAGAGAGAGAGACAGAGAGAGAGGGAGAGGGAGAGAGACAGAGAGAGACAGAAGGAGAGACAGAGAGAGAGACAGGGAGAGAGACAGAGGGAGAGACAGAAGGAGAGACAGAAGGAGAGACGGAGAGACAGAAGGAGAGACAGAGAGACAGACAGGGAGGAAGACAGAGAGACAGACAGGGAGAGAGACAGGGAGAGAGACAGAGGGAGAGAGAGAGAGAGAGAGAGAGAGAGAGAGAGAGAGAAGGAGAGACAGAGAGACAGACAGGGAGAGAGACAGAGAGAGAGACAGAGAGAGACAGAGGGAGAGGCAGAGGGAGAGACAGAGAGAGAGAGAGAGACAGTGAGGGAGACAGAGAGAGAGACAGGGAGGGAGACAGGGAGAGAGACACAAAGGGAGACAGAGAGAGGGAGAGACAGACAGACAGAAAGACAGAGAGGGAGACAAAGAGGGAGAGAGAGAGAAAGAGAGAGAGAGAGAGAGAGAGAGAAAGAGAGAGAGAGAGAGAGAGAGAAAGAGAGAGAGAGAGAGAGAGAGAGAGAGAGAGAGAGAGAAAGAGAGAGAGAGAGAGAGAGAGAGAGAGAGAAAGAGAGAGAGAGAGAGCGAGAGAGAGAGAGAGAGAGACAGGGACACAGGGAGACAGAGATAGAGACAGACAGAGAAACACAAACGGAGACAGAGACAGACAGACAGACAGACAGACAGACAGACAGACAGACAGACAGACACATGCTTTATTCTTTGAGCAGTGATTCATAACCTGCATGAGAGGCCGAGCGGCTAAACGATCTTTTTGGACAACTTGCCTTTCAAGGAGAGAAGAGAAAAATAAATCTCGGTTGAGGGAAGAAATCAAACTGAGCTCTTGGTTCTCCGGTTTGGTTTTTCTTTCCTTTTTAAAGAAGCGTGTCCTTGTGTTTACTGCTGTTTTCTCTCCAACCACTCTTAACCAGGCTCGCCCCTCAGGGGTGCGTTTGATTCATTTACCTTTTAGATGAGTTTATTGAATGTATCTCTGGTGTGATTGTTGGAAAGAAAATACTTTCGTCCTCACCTTCAACTTATAAGATACATTTTCACACCGTGGGCGAGATAAATATCTTTATTAGATTATTGTTGGGGAAACAAAACGTTTGACACAATAATGTGACCTTTGGTCACTTCATTAAAGCTTCTGCAGTCGTGTGTCATAACATCATAGAAAAGGAACAGAATCAACAGTGGAGGTTAGCTTGAGCGTTGGTAGCAAAGAAACACACACATTGCCCACGGAGAATCACACAAACAACGTCAGAGGGCACATTTTTAAATAATTAACAGCTGACAGTTGAACGCTGATAGTAAAGTTCTCAACGGGGTTTTGTTAGCGGCGGTAATGAAGAGCAAAGGCCTTTGTACTGTTTTGCATACACCCAAATATTTTATCGAGACGTTTTCTGTGTCGAGTACTTTCTCACGTAACGCAAACATTACACCAGGGTTGTGTTTTTTTTACGGAAGAAGGCTACTTGTTCTGAGCTGTTTGTGCCGTGCATGAAGTTGCTCGACATAGACACAGCGAAACTGTTTCCCAGAGCGAACTCAAATTCACTTTTGCAAAAAAAAGGAAGCTGAAATAAAACATTTAAAAAAAAAGAAATTTACCAGCCTGATTGACAGAAGCTGCTCTGGCTCAATAGCAACTGTCGCAATTTTGCATCCTGCTGCCGTTATGACCAGTTTTAATGCTAAATATTTGGCATGTGGGTGTCTTTTTTTGATTGCGCCCTGTGGAACGGATCTTCATCGCCTCTCACGACATTTGCGGATTTACGATGTTTAACGCGCCGAAGCTGACAAGCTAAGTGCTAACTCACGCTAGCTGCGCAATATATTTTCCCGCGGCGACGGTTCAGCCGGTTGCTCGCGATAACAGAAGAGACGATTTCAGGAAAGCTAACGTCGTTTTTTTAAAGTCCGCTCCCTGTTTACTATTCACAGCTCCGCCGCTACGTTTCACCGCCGCTACGTTTGAAATGTTTTCCCGAGCGAGTGATATCATTTTCTGCACACAAAAACCTCTGCACGATAAACTTGTAAACCTGGAAAATGTCAAACTATTGAGTGTTTATTTGAAAGGAAGCGATGCATCTGCTTCAGGAGTCAATGCAAAGTTTGAAATCAAATGGTGTGACAGGCGGTATGAGAACGTAGGATCCAGATATATTGTAGTAAAACAAAAAGAGGTATTTCATTTTGGTTGGATAATAAACTTCAACAGGAAATCGACAAAAGAAAGACGCCCCTGTGGAGATCTCCAGCAATCGACACACCGTTTGCTCAATGTTTCCATTTTAATATTTGACTTCCTCGTTAAAACTGATCTGACATCGCTGACTCCAAAATGAAAGAAATACGGATCCACAAACACCGACAGGCCCGGCACTCAAGGACTCTCCTTTCCTCTCCCATCCTCGAGTGAACCCCCTCCCCCCCACCTCCTCCACCACCTCCCCCCCGCCTCGCCTCACCTCTCCATCCCTGCCCCCTCTCCTCCTCACTGCCTGCCTCCACTGAATGAAAGGGGGGCACTTCAAACAATGGGTTTAGCCGGCTCCCTAAGTAGATGAGGGGAGAAGGGGAACCAACAGAGGAAGGTGGAGAGGAGGAGCAGGGATACCAGAGGGTGAGAGGACTGGGAGTCAGTGGGGGGAGGAGGTGGATGAGTGGAGGAGGGGGGGAGTGAGGAACATGTGTAGAAAGACCGGGTGGTGTGAGATAGAAAGATTAGATTAGTACGAGGAGAAAATGTGATCTTCACGCAGAACTACATAGATAAAGTGTGACATTTTGTACACTCGGGTAGATTCTGCATTTACGCTTCAACTTCCCTTATTCCCTGACATTCACATTCATGTTTCTTTACATACTAAATACATAGCAGTGTCATTATGAATACCCACCCACACGTTTTATTCCGTCTTCTCGTTCGCGTTGAAAGTCATTTTGCAAATGTCACATTTATCTTTAAAACCTTTGTCTCACTCAGCTTGTTGTGTTGCTTTACCTGGTTAATTACTTCTTTATTTATTTTTTCAAATTAAAGAAGAAAGTTCAACAGTTTGGCGACATGTCTCTTTACAGAACAGGAAAACGGAAAGGTAGAGAGAAGGAGCAACATGAATGTTCACCTCAACTCTAAAACCACAGACCACACCAGTGGCAACACACACACACGTAAAAAGATAATTGTTGTGTTTTGAAGCATATTTTCTACTTTTTGTTAGCGAAAGCACCCAATTCCCCCGCAGAGAACCACTGAAGCGTAATCCCTCACAGGTAGCCAAGCAGCAGCGGTACAGAGATGTGTTTTCTTCTTCTTCCAGCCGACAATGGAGAAGAGCGACACAAGGCCACGCGACACGAACGCGCACAAATTGTTTTCACGGCTTGGCGGCGACGGCGTTTTGAAGTCGGATTGAATAACGTGAGCAACGAAGAGCGAGGAATCAATACAGACCCCCGCCTCGACCGCGTGGAGGAGCCGACGGCGACGCCGCCGCTGACTGCAGGAGGGGAAAGAAGAAGAAGAAGAAGAAGAAGAAGAAGAAGAAGAAGAAGAAGAAGAAGAAGAAGAAGAAGAAGAAGAAACAGGAGGAGAGGAGGCACACAGGAAGTGGTGGGAGGCTGGAGAGGATCGGAGGAGGAAGAGGAGGAGGAGGAGGTTGAGGAAGAGGCTCCCACTACCGGCGCTGTCACCACCACACGCTCGGCTGCTGCTGCCGCTGATTGTGATTGCTGTTCAAACAGGGCCGACAGCTGCCACAAACATCTCCTGCCTAATATGACACGCGTGTACGCTCACCTCCAGCACCGACACACACACACACTCACACTCGCACACACACACTCACACACACGCTGATATTGCTCAGATGTCACTCTTTATGGCACCCTGTTATCTGTCTTGCTCTGTGATAAGAGCCGCGGCCGCTGTGATTGCCCTCTGCTCTCTCTCTCTCTGTCTCGACAGCTCAATCACTCATCAAATGGAGACGCTCAGTCGTCACGACGGAATAGCGGACTCTTCCTTTATGTCGGCCCCCTGGTTGCTTGAGGATTATTTTTTTTTGTCACGTTTTCTTTAGGCCTCAACTCAAGAATAGCATCATTTCTAAAAGCCCCATGAAACATAAGGAAACGGCAGCTTTGACATCTGGACACTTTTCTTTCTCTTCCTGCTCCTCTAAAAGATGTTGCAGCATTGATCACAATGGAGATAATTGTTTTATTCGTCACATCCACACAAGCAGCTTCCCTTCATTCCAACCTGCATGTGCATCCACACACACACAAACACACACACACACGACAGCAAACCATACCAACCAACAGTTTATCTGAAACGCAACCATCACTGGACTGTAGCCAGGGAGACGTCTTTTTTTTCTTTTTCTTTTTGCCTTTTTTATTTATTTATTTCAAATCAAACACTGTTCTTTGCACCAGAGGCGGAAAAAAAAAAATCCTGCAGTTTTTTACCCAATCTGCTAAAGCTGATAATGACTCTGGGCAACAAAAAAAAGAGAGATTAGTTATGCATTCACGACGCGTTTACTCAATAGCATATAATCCACACTGCGATTTATTTTCCTTCTTCTTTTCATCGCCACAAATGAACCTCTCTCTCTCTCTCTCTCTCTCTCTCTCTCTCTCTCTCTGTCTCTCTCTCTCTCTCTCTCTTTCGCTCTCTTACTGTTTCTCCTTCTATTTCCATGATCACACACACACACACACACACACACTCCTCCACAGCAGTTGTACATTATGGAGTGGTAACCAGGCAGCATCTAATTGCAATAATTGGAAGAACGTACCGAGCGGGCTGTTTGAACACCTGTTAGCACTGAATTTCTCTCATGGCTACAGATTGTCGGTGCTGTGTCACACCATTTGGTGCGCGCGTGCGTGTACATGTGGGGGTGTATGGATGTGTCTCTGTGTGAGCCTCAGATTGGAGTGTGTGTGTGTGTGTGAGAGAGAGAGGTGGGGGGGGGGGGGTTGATATGTAGAAATTAAATCCTGGCTGCGCTCCAGTTTCCACCCTGACACCCCAGACCCCGCCAGAAGGAGGCTGCCTGTCACTGACACATTCACCCAGAATCATTTGGGAGTTTGACAAAAACAAAAAAAATGAATAATGTGCATGATACATCTTGGCCTTCACACTTCTCATGCTGTCATCAGTAGTCTCCTACGAGGGGAGGGATGGGGTTTCATTTGATCAGCTTTAATGTACTGAAATAACAGCGCTAAGGTTCAGTTTGTTGGAAAAGATTAAACGAGCATGTGTGTGTGTGTGTGTGTCTGTGTGTGTGTGTTAATGTTTGAGATTCAGCCGGTGTAACTAAAGAGACTTCATCGCTCCCTCTCCTGTCCTTGCTGGGGGGCATCTGGCCAGATGTGTGGAGCTGTCCGCCGCTCCGGTGCTGAAATCTCTTTTCTGCCACGGGTTGTTTGATTTCATTTTTTCAACACACTTCTCTTTTCATGCTGTAATTTCACAACTGCATTAGGAAAATAAAAAATAAGAAATTCAAGGACAAGGCGCTGCGAGAAGTAAACTATTAAAAGTGAAATCCTTGGAGGCAACAAACAGTCTTGAGAGCTTTTTTTCCTTTGTCTTATTGTTTGTTAAAACACATTTAAAACCCTTTTTTCTCTCTTGTTTTTAAAAAAGACAACACTTCTCTCTGTCTCTCTCTCTCTTTCTCTCTCTCTCTCTCTCTCTTTCTTCCATGTGTCCTAACTACAGGAGACGAGCTATTGATTCAATCAACATTGAGCTGTTGTCATTTGACCTCATGGTTTGCCCAAACAGGCTGTGAGGCGCAGTGTGTGGAGGGGACATGCTGCTATTCCATCAGGAGGATACCGACGTGGGGACCACGCTGGCTGCCCTGTCTGCAGGGGAGCTGAGAAGAAAGAGAGAGACCCCCCCCCCCCCCTCCCTCCTCTCTCTCTTCAATCTTATTACGCTTCCATTAATGTTAATTGCGGGCAGCGTCGTCTTGAGATCAATACACCGGGCGCGACATTTACTTTGTGTTTATTTTTCTGGAGACGTGAGGAGAGGTCGCTCTCCTGTTTGTTACTCTACACGAGACCTGGAAGTCTTAAATCGGTGTGTTCACGTACCTGTTGATATCCAGGTCAGTCGGCGCCGCCGCGTGCGTCCTCGTCGTCATCGCATCTGTGGCGCACGAGGAAGGAAACAAGAGGGAAATCAGGCGGGGAAAGGTGCAGCGCACATTCTCTTTTACCTCAATTCTCCCTGAAGCTCTTGTTTCTGCTCCCTGCTCGCCGTTTATCATCTCTCTTCCAACGGCTTACCAAACACTTGGGTCCGCGCGCTGCTCCCTACAACTCTCCTCCTCCGCCTCCTCCTCCTTCACCTCCTCTCTTTCTAGGTCCGTTTATGTTTCCTAACATGCGAGATGCCCAGAGTCCCCGCGCTCACCTGGCTGCTGTCGGGGTCCGGGTCCGCTGCCGCTGCGCCGGATGGAGAGATGGGGAAGTGTGGCGCGTCTGAATCAGAGAGCGAGCCTCCGGTGCGCCGCTCGCCTGCTCCTTTAAAAAGCCTCCACTGGTCCAATAGGAGGTCTGTCAGTCTGTTGGGACCTGACGTCACCCAACCCCCCAACCCCACCCTACACACACACACACACACACACACACACACACACACACACACACACACACACATTTTGAACTATAGGAGACATTATATGTCCTCGACATATAGAAGAAAAACCACACTGAGACTCAAGATTGTAGAATACCGTGCTCAGTTGGGTTGCAATTTTTGTCTTTATAATTATTTCCTGCTTTTATTCTATTTCACTTTGCAGAGATGAAAAAAAGAAATAAAGAAATGAAAACCAACACAGTGGTTTTTCCACATGAACATATGGCAAAAGATGTCCGCTTGCCCTCCATGATGTCCACTAAGAAGTGAATCCAAACACGTTTCCAACATTCTGCCAACGTGAGTCACAACGGAAGTCCAGAGCGAGGCAGGTGAGTCCCAGACGTGAGTCCTTGTGTGAATTGTGCAACAGGCTGCAGCTCAGCGTCTGACTATGTCCTTCATATTGACTTTGTTTCATTTATTTCATTTAAGGGCTATATATGTCACAAAGGGCATTACCTTTCTCAAACACCGTAATGAAGCCACATTTGAAGGTAATTGTGCTTCATTTCATGTTCCCATTTTGTTCCCATTTTTATGATTCCTTATACTTCTACTCATTTTTTCCTCGTAGCAACAGGCTGCTGGTTCCCGCTGGAGGGGAGGGGGGGAGGGGGGGGGGCCACGGGAGAACCAAAACCGAAGGGCAGACTATCAGATCCTGCTGCAGTGAAATTAAATTGAATCCAGTGCTCGGAAACATTCCCGCTTTTGTCCGCAGGGACCGCCAAAATCAAACAAAAATTAAAATTCATCTTAAAGGCGAGAAACACGCTTGCAACTGCAACTGCGGCTGGCCACGCAGTTGCATCGAGGGACTCGTTTTGGTTTATAGTTTCCGCCTTTTCCATACGCCAGAACAGTCGGTGGCGCAACGACCGTTTAGAGTCGACCTGCACACCGACGATCACCGATATCTCCCTCCAGGAATTCACCGCCATCTGCGTGTCCTGATACTCCGTCAGACGGGTTTTATGAATGCTCATATTTGTGGACCTCTTCAGCCAAACGTTCTTCAACGGGATCCATTGTTTGTGTTTCTGCTGTGGCTTTTTAAAAACAGCGGCATTATGCTATGAAACCGGAAATGCGAGACTCAGAAAGGACGTGGTTAGCGGACCAATCACAGCCTTCGCACGCTGCGAAAGGCTTGCGTAGCTTTGACGCATAGTCAGAAATTTTGGGCAACGCACGCAAGAACGTAAGAGGGCTGACGGGACTACACAAAGGGGACTTGCGGGTCTTGCGGGTCTTGCATCTCTGCGTAAAACCCGAGTATAGTAAAGGACCCTTTAGTAGCTTCAAGCAAAAATGTTTAATTCAGAGTTTGTATTTGTAAGTGAGTATTTAGATTCTGTGGGATTGCTACAATTACAATTATATTCTTCGGTGCTGTCGGTCCTGTTTTAGTAGTTTAGTGTGGAAAAAGCATAGTTTCAATTTTATTTTTTTTTAATCAAAAACCGACGATGTGCTTGTTGACGAAACGTGTGTTTCCCACCCGTTCAAGGGAAGTACCAGCGTCTTAACATTGTGCCGCACACGTCTGTGCGAACGTCCAAAGCAGCCCCTCAAAACTACACGTTGATCAAAACCATGAGGTGAAAAACTCATCCAGCTTCACCAGGTACCAGTAACACACAAGGCAGCATCATAGTGTGAGTGTCACAGCCTTGAGTGTCAATTATGAATTTATGAATGCGCCCATCAGCCTATGTGTGAGATAACCATACGCATCTAAATGAATATCTTCTATACTTCCTGATTATCATTATTGAATGTTGGATCTGTTGAACGAGATCTGTGCGGTAAATTGGATTTTTCTTGTCCCAGTAGGAAGCCCTTTTTAACCGCTTTTTTCTAACTGATCGAGCAGTGAACCGCCCACCACATGTGGTACAGTACATATATGTCACATATGCTGTTTTGGAAAAGGAAATGAAATATAGGACGCCTCATATGCATTGCATGTATGTAGAGTACTGACACCCCTCCCTCTTGACTTTCCCCTTCTTGCTCTCCAGCCGTGCGCAGACGGCAGCACTACAACAGTATTCAGAGCCAATAAAGAAATTGAAAAATGATGTTACATTTCATTTCGAACTCTACTCGCCCGGCGGATGACAGCGGCGCATAATCTGTCACCGTGTGTCTCCCTGACGGAGTGATGGCACAGACGCGAGAAAAGGGCTGTATTTTCTGACACAAATGAGCAATTTGTAAGGCCATTGTGTGCTGCGTGCATCATTGTACTTTTTAATTCCCCAGACTCAGAAACCATTGTGGGAAATGCAATTGTGTCGTCGAGGGCTTGTTTTTTTGTTGCCTTCTGTGGGTTTTGTGGATTTTTTTTGTGTGTGCAGCTTTTGAAACGGGTCTGCATATACACACATATATACACACAAACACACACACACACATTTATTTTCACGTGTCTTTTTAGGAACTTAAATGTAACCCATGTTTGCCTGTGTTCCCTTTCACATACATCTAGGCCAAGTCCAAGGCCTTTCATACAAGACTAGTGGTTAGACAAAGGCGGTGGGGGTGGGGGTGGCGGTGGCGGTGGCGGTGGCGAGGCTGATGTACCACTGCAGCAGTTTACAGTTGAACGCAGTGTATTGCATTTGAAGCTTAGCTTAGCATTAAGAATGGGAACTGAGGCTGTTATGGCTGCTGCGCTCCATGAAGACGCCGTTGGTCCGGGCGGCATTAACAGCTGTAACCTCCCGTATGAGGCCGTGCGCTATCATGGGGGGCACGTTGACAACCTCTATCATGCACTAAAAAGCATGCGCAGATGGCCCGGCTATGTCAACAAAGCAGGGAGAAACTCGGATTACAACACAGAGACAAGAAGAGTGACTTCCTCCTGCACTCAGATAGACATGACTCCACTACATCTTTACATCGCAAATAGCTGGTTGTGCTCATATAAATGGTCTGAATGCAGAATTAGAAACCTGTAACACTGCACTGTTCGTGTTGTTAGCTGTTAGCTATACGCTAGCTCCGCCGCTGCCATGTTGAGAGCCACCTGGAGGCAATCCCTCAAACAGAGATATGTTCAGGATTTTGAGTTAAGGAGCTTTGGAGCTGCTAGTTTGCAGTATTTGTTACCATTGGACAGAGCCCGGCTATTGTTTCCCTCTGTTTGCAGTCTTTTTGCTAAGCTAAGCTAACTGAGGGCTGGCTGTGACTTGATAATCAGCGTAAACCAATGGAGAGTAGTATCAATATTTTAATCTAATTCAATGTAATGTCTAACAATTGTCTAAAATGTCTAACAATTAATTTAGCAAAGACAAAAAAATGCTCCACCAAACTCAGATGTTATTGTGTTTTTGTTCAAAAAAAGAAACCTATACAACCAAATGGCGTTACTTGCAGTATGAACACTAAAATGCATGAATCAGACAAATCAAAGTCTGACTCTCTCTCTCATGATTTGATGTATTATTGGCAAACTGTCTCAAATGCCAACTGTAGCAATGAAGACTTTTAAGTTTATGTACGTCCTCATATATTGACATAAACAACAACATATGATTATTGCATCCAACAAATATCTAAAACACACTCAGCAAAGGAACCTAAAAATGATGTGACATTTGTTCGATGAAATAATAGATTAATGGTCTCCCATGGGGAGATCTGGATAATGTTTCAGTTTAGTGCGGCTCTTCTTTTTTTTCAGATGTTTTTGCACGACCTGCTGTGATATTACATTTTGACAAACAGTGCAGTGCTCAGGCAACATGAAATATAATCATTCAGTGCTTTCAGATACAGACATGCAGCAGAGCTGTCAATAATAACTGGACTGTTTTTCTTCTGCTGTCCTTGGCCTGCTCAACCCTTTACGTCTGGCATTGCTAACATGTCTTACTTGACTGAACCGAGAGAAAAAAAATAATATTGTAATCAATTTTGATCCTGATTAAAATTAACGGTTTGGCTCTGAAGCTGCGCAAGGACTCCCTCTTCTCTTACAGATTCATCAGAAATATGAATATCCGGTCATAATGTGGAACTGATCTGAAAGAAACCAAAAAATACCTTCATTTTTCTCTGGACGACAATGCACAAGTTTGTTTCTTTCACAGTATCCTCACTCACCTCACCGACAGACTGCTACACGTATATATTCACAGAGTTGAATAAGACGGCACAGTTTGACGGAACTACGTCCAAACATCGTTACAGAGAGAGACCTTCCCAATCTATAATTCTGTCTCCGCAGTTCATACAAAGGGCCCTGTAAGCATGGCAACCACTCCAAATATCACACAAACACACACACACACACACACACACACACACACACACCACCATCAGGTATGTATGATACGCCAACGCTCCCAAACACAGAAACAGATATACACAACTGCACAAATAAACAACTCAACAGTCAAACTCAATTACGTGTTACAATAGAATCTTAATGAACCATCTGCAGGAAGAATCTTCACTTAGGATTTAAATCAGTGTCACGGAAATATGTTGTATGGAAAAATAACTGTTTCGTATGGATGCACATTTCCCTCACAAAAAAAAGAAGCAATAATTATGAGATAAAAAGTTATAATTATGAGATAAAAAATATGTCACTTCTAGCCATGATGATCCCAGCGGAAAGAAATTGTATTTTAAGGAATGGCTTATTTGCATTGGACAACATTGCAGACCCTGAGGGGATCGAACGCGTGTATTATGAAGTATTGTTCATCGTGGAACGCTTTTGATAACGGTGGCATATCTGAACCCTGTCTCCTAAAAATGTTGCTTCTATAAAAACTAATCTGCATTCTCAGTTACATTTTGAGTCCAACATATTAAACACACAATTTAACTTTCTGATTTGAACCAAAACTAAAACTAAAATTGACAATGCATTTTTGTTGGAAGGGAATGTCATTTTTTAGGCGACGTGTCAATGACTTGAAAGACAGGCATGCAGAACAAGTTTCTCATTTTATAATAATAACAATTTCAATTTATATAGCGCTTTTCTAGATACGCAAAGACGCTTTACATTATGGATGAGAGACAATGACAAATGGAACAGAGCAGGGGTTTAACAGGTGAAAGCGAGTTGGAAGAGGTGTGTTTTGAGGGCTTGCTTGAAGGATGGTGGGGTGGGAGCCGTTGCAGAGTGGGGTGCAGCAGCTGAGATCACCCTGTCGCTCAAGGTCCGGCGAGAGTGTTTGTACCGGCGGACCTGAGGCAACGGGTTGGGGCGTGGAGGGCGAGGAGGTCAGCAAGGTACGTAGGGGACAGGTGGTTTAGGGATTTGTAAGTGATGAGTAGTAGTTTAAAGTCGATCCTGTCCCGGTCCTCCAGGACCGGGGTGATATGTTTGTAGCGTCGGGTAAAGGTGAGCGGTCGGGCGTTGTTGGGTAGAGGATGCAAACCGACGACCAACAGTTTCAATGAAATCACAACTGACATCGACATATTTCTCAAGCTATTGCTACAGTAGCTAGCTAACTAATCTAACGTTAGCTCCATACTTTGGTTAGAAACTCTGTCACTGATACATGATGCTGATGTGTGTAGAGGACATGGAAATAAAAACAGTATTGTTCTTGTATTGTAAAGCTAGTTGAACAACGACGCCTTGTAAAGCCGGGTTTACTCGTTCCAAACGAGTTGATGGATTTATTTTTTGTTGAAGGGCTCACAGGTAGTGATGAACCCACAGGTTAAAGTAGTAATCGCCTGAATCTGTAGCTCCCTTTAGTTGTATAGTGAACTAAACTCATAGTTTAACAACTTCACCGTTTTGGTTCACTATTACAGCTTTCAGTGTATCTGGCCTGCTCAGCAGCAAACCACAGACACACAAAGCTAGCAACTAGCTGGGCAGCAGCAGCAAAACAGAGCTAAAAAACAGTGAACATTGGACTTTGCCAATTTAGTTCCCGTATGTGGAAGCTACTATATGAAGAAGTTAAATGTAGAGACTTACCATCGTAACCTAGTTTAACTTTTCCTTTTTTTATCATCTTAGAAATAGCATTAATTTAGCATTTAGCATTTTTTTTTCATGTGTACTGCCAGGGATTGCACTGCAGTCAAATGTGGCAAAAACCTGACCAATATCTGTTTTTATTAGCACCCTTTTATTATATGTAAATGCCAAAATGATCCATATTACACCAACCTCTTGCATGTAGCTGCTCTTTATTTTACCCTCCATTCACTCCGGGTCTGTGTGGGTGGAGGTTGCTTTTTTCTTTTCTTTTCCTAAAGTGGATAATCGGAGAACGGTTAAAACCCGTGCCACCACACAATACAAGTCAATTTGTGTTTTGAGTCACCCTCGTTTAACCTTCCTTCCTCCTTCCTCCAGACCTGGACTTAACCTTAAATCTGCCCACACACCGACCTCTCTCATTGTCCTTTTGCAAGCGTGGTCGCACAGGGCCGCGTAACACAGCCACTCGTGAACACACGAGTACGAATCCGCACGGACGATTGTAGAAGTCCTGATGTTTTTAATCAGCAGTGGGGCCCCACCCTAGCAGATAAGCGTCTGGTTACGTGTCTGTAAAGAGCAGTGGCGAAGGCAGAGTCACCTCGGCAGATGGCCCTATCAGTGTTGGGTAAACCAGCGGCCAGCGCGGCCGTGTTTGGATTAACGGCCTATAAGTAATTCATTGTGTTCACTGAGAAGGAGCATCTGTCGACCCCTTCGGCCCTGGAGACGCACACACACACACACACACAGTTATGCATAGATAAACATACTTACATGAGCATTCGGTCACATGCACAAATGCAGGTATACACACACAGACAGGGCTTTCAGGCTCATTTGCAGTGGGCAGTGCAGGTGGCTGGAGGAAAAGGAGACGTCTTTGTTCCATGTGACCCGCTCTGATCAGATAACCACGACTGATCTTAGTTAATACTCACTAAGAACTCATTTACCTGCGAACACGGAGGCAGGTCTGAAAACAGTCGAGAGAGATGGACGGAAAGGGAGACGATGAAGAAAAAGAGAAGGGGGAGGGAAACCACATGCAGCTGCAGCTCAACAGGAGGTCCACAACCTAAAAAAAATAAATAAAAAAAAGCCTAAATACCGCATTTACATTTTTTCGCTCGTGTTTGAGTCTCTTTTTTTTGTCTGCCGCCTGTCGTCTTTATTGAATAAGCTCTTGCACAATCACACCTTCCCTTTCATTATATGTCTCCTCAGTTTGTCAACAATTGTGCGCCTCAGCAGCGAGCGCTATTAGAATAATGACATGCAGAAGCTATCGCTTTTGATACAAACATCAACTTGTATTGCATTTCTTTATTCATATGCATGGCTGACAACACCTGAAACTTGGCAAGTCATCTCGAAAGGGCCGTTCTGGTCGATGCGATAGTCACAAATTGCTTTTAATTGGAGGGAGGCCAAAGATTTAAACTTGTCGTGTTTGTTTAGGCAATAGGAACAAAAAGGTGGGACTTTGAAATTAACGACGTTGGATAAATTGGGTGATATTCTGTTTTTATTGTCAGCAAATCCCTTGAAAAGGCCAAAGACAGCTATCTATTCAGCATCATTAAACATATCTTACATCTATATTCCATGGTGTGAGCCCCTTTTAATGTTGTGCTTTTATGACGAGTCCAAATGTCTGATACTTTACTGAACAAATACATACAATAAACACAAGTATTGTAATTGATTTGGCGTTCCTACGAAGAGGTCTAGAGACAAAATTGGTTCCACAGTATTCAACGGGTTAAAGTAATAAAATGACTTAGTTAGGTTGAGGAAAAACACATTTTCTTAAAATAAGTACTTGAATTTAGCTTTTGGCAACAAACCACTTTGTTAGATTTATAAGAAAAACTGCACCAAAACAAAAGCGTCACCTTGCAATAACAACCCTTTTGTGACACGCGGCGTTGGCCGCCGATCTCGTGGTAAAAAAGTCCTGCGTTTGTTCGACCCGTTCACCTCCGTAAGCTCTGACCGTTGCTGAGTTCTGCGGCTGCATTTCATGTGTGTGCCTCTGTTCGAAAAATTCACTCGGAACATTTATTCGTTGCGGGGAAGGAGCGGAGTCAGAAGTACAACGTGAGAGCCAAATTGCATATCCAAGACTGCTCAAAGATCTCTCAAAGAACCACCTCTTACATACACATCATGACACACTAACAGAAACCCTCACGACGTCTTCGGCCTAACCGTGAACCTTCCCCCTCGTCCCATAGAGCGGTTTGCAAGACATGGTCATATGATAACAAAGGAACTGCTCGTTCTTTCAGACAGAAACATACAGATTCCCCAGTCTCACTGCTATCAGGACACATGCTGAGTTTGTGAAACAGTAAGATGAGAAGTCAGAATATAACAGAGACTGATTAAGAGTAAATCATTTTTTCTTCCAACAGCCTCCCACAAAAAAAGGCTCCTCACTGACTTTCGAGGGACACGAAAAAGATGGAAAGCTGGTGACAGCAGTTAGCTGTATGGTTGGTATTCGTCATTCTGAAAGGAAAACCGGAAACCTTGAACTGCGTGTATTAAAAGTATACACTAAACAAAGCCAGCCCTTTTTACACTCCGCTTCATTCCAGATGGCCACGATGTTGTGAGAATATTTTATATTGGAATGGTCAGGAAGGCCACTTTTGCCTTTTGTAACAACCTTAGTTCCTTGACAACATGTTTTTTTACCATTAATATTGAATTTTATGTAGATGTAACTGCCAGCGGTCCTGACTTTGTAGTCATTTTTCTAGCAGTTCTTTTGTTTCTTTTTTTCTTGTCGCCAAGTGGGAGATATTGTAGCTGTCGGAAATACTCGCCGCCGCCGACTCCGCCGTATGAATAGGAAGCTGGTATGAACCGTTTTTCCCACTTGCCGTGAGGCCCTGCGGGCAGCGTGGTCTTCAAGGTTAAAGTGGTTAATTTTTGACTAAAAAGTATGAATCAGATTGCAAATACGCACCCTCCTGAACAACCGCCGCTCTTTGGCAGCCTGTTGTTCTGCTGTGTCTCGCTGTGAGACACCTCAGCGGCGGCACGGCCACCGGCCAGTAACGCGGGAGGCCAGGCGGACGGACGCGGGCCGAGATATTATATACTGTAACACGTGCGGCCGCGCTGGCTTTTCGTAAGTTAACGACAGAACGTGGCAGACTTACTTTTGCAAACACCGTCCGCAAATACTGCCAGCGGCTGATGGACATGTTCTTAAAGCATGCTTGTTTCCTTCAGCCGGCACTCTGCCGGAGGAATAATAACAGAAAAGTGGCCATCACTCTGCTTTTCAGCTCACACTCTCAAATGGCAGAAATTACAGCCTTGCTTCGGCTCTCGCTGGAGAGACTCGGCTGTAATGTGTACAGCCGCTCAGTTCCCCACCACGGCCATTCTCCTCCGACTGAATTGAGAATGCGAGAGGGTAAGGGGGCTAGTTCAGGTGACCCTCTTTTTTTTTTTTTTTTAAAGCTCTTCCTTTGAGTGTGGTCTCGTTTTCTCTCTCTCTCTCTCCCTCTCCCTCTCTCTCTCTCTCTCTCTCTCTCAGTCTCTCTCTCTCTTTGGGGGAAAATGGCAAAATCATTTGTGTCCCTGACTTCCCGTCTTGAGCCGACCACCTGAGAGAGGAGGGAAGTTTGACCTGGTGGGAGAGAATTGTCCGAGTCCTGCTCGTGATCGATACCGTCCTAATGTCTGACGATTGTTCTCGGGCCTGCAGCAAATACACACACACACACACACACACACACACACACACACGCCTAAACACTACAGCCTCTGCTCGTATGTCCATTATGTTAAAGCCTGGCGAATGGGGAAATACAAGAGGTACAAAAATTAATTTCAAAAACTGGGACGAACGTGTGTTTGGGAAAAATACTGAATTATATCTGGAACAGTGAAATGGCAATTTTCTGTCGTTTGCAGTGATCAAGAGAAAAGAATGGGTAATTGAAATTGTTCACATTATGAGGCAACAACAACCCCCTCACACACACACACTGATGAACAAGTGCGCTTGCTGTTGCTTTTTCACTATCCTTCCTTTCCCCCTGGTAGCTCGCATCTAAATTTCTGCCTCACTTGAAGAAAATTGAAATTGAAAATGTGGAACATTCAGCAGGAGGGTTCCCTTGTAACCAATTACACACGAGAAGAAGACGGCTTCCCGAGGCTGAGGAGGTATTTTCAACGTAAAATAAGTAACAGGTCGGAGAAAATCTTTAAGATTAATTGCGAATCTTTTTTTTTCTTCTTCTTCTTTTTTTTCCCCCTAATGCTAAAATGACACATAAAGCACAATTATAGAAACTGACACTCGGAGCCAAAACCTGAGCACAAATCTCCAAAACTCCAAACACATTTTCTGCTTTGCACCCAATTTGCAATTCAACGTGACACTTTGTGCGACACGTTGTATCTTGAGACCCATCGTCACAAAGTTGTGCGTAAATGAACGTTCCCGACCATTCTTACTGTCATTGAAAACATATACACACATTAAATACTTTATACATCAGTAAAACAAACAAAATGTACGCCAGGTTTTGAATTCAATGTTTCAAGTGGGCGACAATCATCTGAGCAACGCGAACATTCAGGCTCCCTCATGTGGCGCCAACGTGTACAGAGGATTTACCAACGTGAGGCGATGGGAAAGAGTCTGCTCATGTTTTTGCCGAGTCTGATAAAATCTCTTGCGACCCATCTGCGGGTCCCCGAACCAGTCTTTGGAAAACAACAAAGACAAAGGAATCTGACCGCGCACCACCTGACCAAACACCGGATTGATTAACCGATTAACTAATTAATTGATTGGTTGATTGTCGACTCATCAGGATGTAAGCACTTTTTTTTTAAAGTCCACAGGAGAGTTCACAACAAAAACGGAACAGAGTACCTGTTATTCAAGCTTTCCTTTCAAATTTAGGAATCATTAAAAGACAATGTGAAAATGGAAAAAACTTCCCAGAAAAAAAGATTTTTGTATTTTTTTCATATATATATATATATATATAGAAATCTATATATATGTACAAATATATATGTATATATAATTATCCTGTGAACTTATCTAGTGCTTAAATTAGATGAGATTTGAGTGAGTGGCCTCACTGAAAAGAAAGGAGAAAAAAAAGAAGAAAAAAAAGAAAACATTTCCATAAAATATTCAAATAGCAGCAGTTGTCCGGTCACAGTTGTCCCGCGGCTCCTCGCCCTCACACGCTGTCTGAGGGCTGAATGTGCCATCAGACGCCGGGCAGGAGACACATCCAGTGAAAACACAGCTGGCTCAGATTCACGCTTGGATGTCATCACATGCTTTTGCATATTTCCTTCTTCTCGGAAACAATCCTGCACCTTTTGGCCGAGCGCGTGCTCTGGGATTCATTTCATTGTCTTTTTCACGGGCGTTCAAATTTTTTTCGACACACTTTCAAGGTCTCTTTTTTGTTTCCTGCGTCCTGACTCATGTGTCCTTATTGTTCTGCGTAAATGTTGTTGATGTCATATCCATCGCATGCATTGCAGTAAGGAGAGACGCTACAGGAAAAAACTATTTGGGCTCTTTTGCCTCCATCGCGTGTCTTATTTCAGACAGGTGGAAAGAAAAACATCCAAAATACACAACCAGGGGTACTTTGACTAATTTGTCTTTTTGCGTCTGGAGAAAATGTCTCATTTGTACATTTAAAGGAAACTTGAAGTACAAAAAAGAATTGCCTTCATGTAAGTGATCAACTAAAGTGTCATGAAGTTGAATTATTTAATCTCATACCCTGACATGCTGCGTAAGGAATATTAAAACATATGAGGGATTAACCACAACTACTTCAGTATTTCCATTGAATGCTGCTCCTCCACGGCACAGAAGGAAAAAAATCCAACTTTTTACTCCACAACTTTTATCTGACGGCTCTACTTACTCTGCAGATTTGTTTATTTTTTATTGATATAGAATGTGCATTAGCACACCGGTGTGAGTGCTGATCTTCCTCGGGTTCCAACATATAAGTATGCATGTAATCATTCACGCCTTATGGGATCGGGACATACAAGATAATACAAAGATTACAAAGAAAACAATACAATAAAAAAATAGAAATATCTCATATAACTCAATATCTATATACAATAGACTTCAAGGTTTGAGTACAGCAGATTGAGTCGATTCAACATGGCTGCAAAACATATGATGAACTGATGAAATATTGTAATGGCTTGAACAGAATGAAGCAATAAGGAAACAATGACATAATGTATAATAATAAGACCGTCACAGCATCCCCGTTACATCCAAACAGGAACGTATATTTCTCCCAGATTACTGTCACAGCAAAAAAACATGTGGTTCATATTGTAAATTGAAACAAAACCAAACATTTAAAGAACTACTTGGCGAGGTTCGGTGAACAAAGCGTCATGGTTTAGCTTAAAATGACAGAGTTGCAACAGACACATCTGCATCTGAGTGTTTCTTTTTAGTTTTTAAACTTTAGTACATTAAATGATTTTGATTGTGATATTTTAAATGCAGGACTGAAATTGAGTGTTTATATATTGCAACTTTTCTCAACGCAAATACTTTTAGTTATTGGCTCAAATACTTTGCTGCTTTGAGAGCTACTGACATCCAAAGGGTCCGGCTTTGGGGCCCCGGGCCTGTCCCCGACAGATCCCGTACATGAACCCACCCTGCAGTGGACGGAGATAGGTGTAGCCTTTACCTGCATTCCCCTCTCACTCGTCTCCCACAGTCTGGCAGTATATGCATTTATTACAGGTTTTTTTGCGACAAACTGGCCTGGCATAATGCATTTGTGATCACTGTAATTTCTCAGGGAAAAAAAAAAGAAGCAAAAATCATTCACTGTCACAAAAGACGTGGAAAGTTCAGCTGAATAAGGATTGAAAAGTTACAGTGTTAAAATGTCCTATTGTGCTCTGAAATTAGGCTGGATCGAAAAGTTAAAAGCTTTTGTTAAATGCCAAACACAACTGTCTGAGTAAAAAAAAAAGAAAAGATGGAGGAAATGGTAAAACTATTTCTATTTGCTCCCCATGCTTTGAGTAACCTTTTCTAAATGCATTTTCTTTTTTTTTTTAGAGAGGTTTGATCAAGTCAATTAATTTGCTCTATAGTTTTCATCCAGATGTCCTTTAATGCAAATGCTCTTTTAGATATTTCAGTTTGTTATAATGATAATGACGGCAATTGTTGCACTCTGTTCAGCTCAATTATTGACCGCTCCAAAACACTACTCTCCTCCTCCTCTCCTCCTCCTCTCCTCCTCCTCCTCCTTCATTTGGCCCAAGAAAGAAGAGTCTAATAAGCAGTTTGGCCAATTACTGATTAAAGACATAAATGAGTGATATGTAATTTATCCAATCAGCGCCCTGAAGAAGATTCAGCTTGGAGCCAAAATGATTTGGCCCAAACGTGTTCTCGTCTCTCGTTCTCGTCTCTTGTGTGTTTGAAGATGAGATGCTTTTATTTTGAAGGCAGCTCGCAGAGTTTAAAATGAAGTTGGATTGTGTGTCGAAAAGCTACAGAAAATATGGGTAATTTTTTAATACAAATTAGAAACAGTAACGGTATTAGCACTCCCGCGAAGAGGCACAAGGTTAGTTTACGTTGTAATAAATATATGTTTTAAGGAAATTAGTGTAAGTGTTGACTGTGTGTGTGTATGTGTGTGTATGCTATTAATGCAAATGAGGAGTCAGCTAACATGTTTATTGTTTTTGTGCCTTGTACACAGCTCAATGTTGGTTTGGGGAATTTATCAATAGATGTATCAATACATTTTAAATTATCAGTCAAGTGCAGAACCATTTATCTGTATGCTACATGATGAAGGGGGTTATACTTGAAAACTTAAAATTGACAGGTAAGGACACTTTATTAATACAATTTAGGATATATATATATATATATATATATATATATATATATATATATATATATATATATATATATATATATATATATATGTATTAGGGCTGGGCAAAGTTGAAAAAAATTAACTGATTAATCGTATGATTTTTCGCTGCGATTTTTCTGCAATTAATTAATGTGATTAATAAATGCAAATTATGTGCCAAATTCAATAATGAAGTAAAACTAGTGTATTGCACGCTTTTATTTTAAAGTGATGTTATCAGAACATTATAACAGCACTCTGGAGCAACAGCAAGTTAACATACATACATATATAGTTTATAAATCTGTTTTATTTTTTCTGAACTGTTCAGTAGTAAGGGTCCCTGTGAGGTACAAGCCACTCCTTCTTTTGTCCATGTTCAGTTTGTTGCTTACCTCAAAGATGTTAAAAGACGAGCCATTGATTCACTTCATACAAAAGCAATAAGTGCTTTTCTATGTTTTCCAGTTCAGTTTTTCTTCCTCAGTGAGAAAAGTCCAGTCAGTGTTGTCTTCAACAAGTGCACTGAACATCTTGTGATGTCAGGAAAGTTCTCCTCTTTGAGAGAAGAGTAAAGATCCTGAAAGTGATCCTGACTCAAAGTGCTCTGCCATGGTGGATCAGACCGCGGGGTCAGGAGCTTTGTGCATGCGCGATTAACTTTCAATCTGGACGCGGAGCCTGCCGGTGTGTAAGCGCTTTGTCGAAGCCTTTGAGAAAGCTGCTTGTTGCTGCACAGCTGCACGTTGAGAACAGAAGCTACACAACAATACGCGCTTTCACGACAGTCGGTGAGGCTGCGGAAGCACGCGCGCCTACATAAATCGCCTTCGAAGTAAAAGCAGTGTCGCCGTATTTCATTTATAGCGTGCAACTTATTTATTTATTTTTGTATATATACATACACACGCACACACACACATTAATATCCTAAATTGTATTGTGTTAATAAGATGTCCTTACTGACCAATTTTAAGTTTTCAAGAAACTTCATTTTGTGGTTTGAAGGGTGATCGTGCCAAGAGCGCACAGCTAAGAGCAACATTTTAAAAGAATAGACACATGTTTCCACTTTGGCCTGCGAAAAGGCACAGAAGGATGAACAAATAATCTTTAATAGGCACTGTGTCTTCTGGCAAACAAAAAACAACAACGCAAAAACCATCAGCTGTAGACTCTCCTACTTCATGGGCTAATGCTAAAAGCTGAGGCGAGGTTCCGGTCATGATGTCTTAGAAAATAGCAGAAGAGCAACCAGAGGATATAGTGTGTGTTTTCTATTTTTGAAATGCTCCTCACACACACACACTCACACACACACACACACACACACACACACAGACACGCACACATCTTGAAGCGCTGGCTTAATCAGGTATAGTTGAAAAGGAAAATGACATTAGATTTAAAGTGGATAATTTCACATCTTTCCCTTCATTCATTTTTCTTTTCAAACTGGCCTTTTATGCCCACTGCGTGTGCTTTTATGGGAAATTACAACATTCAAACGAGACTCTTTGGTCAGGGATAATTGCACAAAGAACCATTAGCAGTCTTCCAAGACCAGCGCACTGCGAACATTTTTCTCTTTCTTTGCATAATCCGTCCGCAAGAACGCGCCTCATAAGAAAGAGGATAATCATAACTTAATTATTTGTCGTTATGGGTGGAGAGGTGAACGAATCGCAGGTCACTGCGGGTTCACTTATGCTACACGCTGTGATAAACAAATCAATTACACAAAATAGCCTAAACAAACAAGACAGAATGAAAAAACACTGTCGGCACGGTGGCCAAAGGGGCTTTGGGTTTCCTCTGTCAATTCAGACGAGGCAATTACGGTCAAGTTTAAAGCCGGACCACTTACTCTGCTCGTGCGCGAACCCGACACTGATCAGTAAAATGGCACTTCAGTGAAATTTGCGCAGGATGTACGTTTGACCCATGGTGGCCACACCATAAGGTTTCCTAGAGCGTAAAATGTTACACTGGGATGCTCAGTAAATATATTCATATAGCACATTAGTTTTGAACACGGATCACAAGTATGTGTGGGGAAATGCACATCTTTTTCGACTACACCTTGAATATGGAAAGAAGCACCGTACTAACACTTTAGTAGCACATAAATGTCACTTTGTAGTTTAACTACAAAGTTTAAGTAAATTGTACTTTATTTCTGTTTGAGTTTGTACTATGGTTAAATGCACCAGCTAAATAAAATGCAATGCAATGTAAGTGATCCTATATCATCTTTAACCAATGTCAATATAATCAATATTTAATTAACATACTTCATGCAACATAAGAATTATACTGCACTGTAACTAGTGTTTATCTTTTAGCATTGCACATTGTCACTTTGTGTGGTTTTTGTTACCTTTTTCAGCCACTATCCCAAAGTATATCCGATCATTTAATTTAACTGCTAAAGGGTGCAGTGTCATTTGTCACCTGAGGAGGATGTGGTGGCGCTGTTGAAAACCAGCGCTGAGCTCCTCTTGAATCCTCTTCTTCTTCTGCGTTTCCTTCCCGGCTCACCCACAACAAACATAGCGGCTCTCAGACACATAAATGCTCCAGGCGGGTCGAATATTTGGTGAAACTTGATAGGGTTACGGTTACTCTTGCACTATGCAACATACCGTTGAATGAGAGCCGGACATTTCCCACGGACGGGAGCTAGACGGTAACGACCCGGTAGCTAACTTGTCGTCAGCCAAACTTACTGTTCTCGCTAACGCCTGAAGTTGGAGGACCCGGGGACCTTCCCCGGTTGTAATTTGTAAAACAAACAACAACAAAAAGTAAGTACCTGCTGGTTGTGTCAAAAGTCTGGTGTTGTTATTATCGGGAGCTGCTCTTTATTGTCGAGCTGGCTGGGTCGGGGTGACACACGTCACGGACCAGGGTCTGAGCCGTGCAGTTGGATCCGAGTCAAAGCAGACTTAACGTCAGATAAATAGTCTATCTTGGCTGTTTTGCGACTACACACGGGTATTTTAGGTTCAATGCACCTTAAAGAAGGCAGTTAGACTCGCCACGTGGTCACGTTAGTACTTCTATTGTCTTCTGCGGCCGAGAAGATCATCGGGGTTCATCTCCGTCTCTGAGTTACACGAGCCTTTGCAGGCTGGGGAGTTTTAGCGAAAGCTGCTGTCCCGTTGCATTGTGGGAAATGTATGGTCAACTCGTTTGGGAATTAGACCTAGCCAAATGTAGGTAAAATATGCGAGTGGCCGCGAGATTTGTTTCACTCACCAGCCGGAAAAACATGGGACTCTATTGAGTACAGTACAGTTGCAGGCATACAAAAAAGCAGCGTGCCGATAACTTGTGTGTTCTTTGTCTCCCCTCTCACTTTCTGTAGAAAACACAGGTGACAGGAGGACTGCACTTGTGATGTAGTAGTTTCACTGCCTCCTGTCTTAACGACCTTCCAGAGGAGGAGGGGACGGAGGAGGGGGGGAGGGGGAGTCTGAGTTTGTTCTCTAACCGCAGTGATGGACGACGACACCCCAACCCTGAAGCCCAGACGGATCCAAAATCAAAACGTGGTCCACCGCCTTGAGAGGCGCAGGATCTGTTCGGGCCGACCCGGAGCTCACTGGTACAGGGTGCGGTGCTTTCACCAGAACCTTTTCCCCAACTTCACTGTGGTCAACGTGGAGAAGCCGCCCTGCTTTCTCAGGAAGTTCTCGCCAGATGGACGCTGTTTTATCGCCTTCTCTTCTGACCAGACTTCTCTGGAGGTAAGAGCCGTTCATTTAGGGGTGCTTAGCCCTTGGCGCTAGACTCTTTTATAACCACATATTGTGTTGATTATTAACTGTCAAAGAGCAACTTGCCCAGACTGGAACCAACTTTGCTCATCACACTACCCAATATACGCAAAGATGTGAGGAAAATACACCCCAATCCCTATGTTCCTCCTCCAGATATATGAATATCAAGGCTGCCAAGCGGCTCAGGACCTGCTGCGAGGCCAAGAGGGAGAGACCCTTCTAACGGCCAATGATCAGCGTTCCCTCAACATCCGAGGCCGCCTGTTTGAGCGCTTCTTCTCCTTGCTCCACGTCACTAACGTGGCCTCGAATGGGGAACACCTCAACCGGGAGTGCAGCCTTTTCACAGACGACTGCCGCTATGTCATTGTTGGCTCGGCTGTGTACGTGCCAGAGGAGCCGCCGCCTTACTTCTTTGAGGTAGGAACGCAACCACTCTTAATCAAATGAATAAAAACTACAAATTTGCTTTCATCCATATCTCCCTACGTACCAGGTGTATCGCAACAACGAATCGGTGACTCCAAACCCTCGGTCTCCCCTAGAAGACTACTCCCTTCATATTATCGACCTCCACACTGGCAGGCTGTGTGACACCAGGTCCTTCAAGTGTGACAAGATCATCCTGTCCCACAACCAGGGCCTCTACCTCTACAGGAACATTCTGGCTGTGCTGTCGGTCCAGCAGCAGACCATACATGTGTTTCAGGTAAGTGCATTTACCATTTAAAATGAAAATCTTTGAAACATGTCGCACCTCTGGCCAGTGAGTGGTGATGTTGTTGTTGTTGTTGTTGTTGTTGTTGTTGTTGTTTTCAGGACAACTTTATAAGGCAGAGACCTTTCTGTGACGTTAATAATTTGGATCTGAGCAGACATTTAACATACTTAAAGCGAGGGATGTCCCGATCAACTTTTCTTTTGCTCCTGTTTTGAGTCACGATCCGGTACTTGTATTTCCCAAGATGATATAGCTTCACATTGCAAAGTCCATGTACTTTTAAGTTAGTAAACTCAATTAAATGAATATGCTTGACAATATAATAGATCTGCATTGCATAAAAAACAATCCTGCATCCAAGATGTTTCTTAATGTTTTTTTAAGAGAATTATTTTGCAAAATATCAAAGTATAAAATGACAAACACACCCTGTAATCTTTCTGGCCATGTTGCTGTCTCGAGGGAATTTCTCTCTCACTTTAAACTGTGACGTGCAGATAAATCGGTTAAATAACACAAATAAACAATCTGACACCGCGTTTTGATCCTCGATCATAGCTGTGGGCGGGGCTCGGGCGGGGCTCTGAGGCTCAGTGACGTGAAGGAAAGACGACAGCAGAGAGTTGGCGGCGGGCACCTCGCTTGTTGCGTTGCTGTGTGTGAAAGCTTTGTAAAAAATATCTGTGTGACAGCTGACGCGGAACGAAGGATGGAATCGTGCTCCGTCTATATTTGTTTGTTTGTTTTCCTCACTCATCTCTCTATTTTCCTCATCCACCCCCCCCCCCCCCCCCCCCGTCCTCCCCGTCCCCCTCACCAGGTCACTCCAGAGGGAACATTTCTAGATGTAAGGACGATTGGGCGGTTCTGTTATGAGGACGACCTCCTGACTCTCTCAGCTGTTTACACTGAGGCCCAGGCCGAGAGTCAGCCGGGCTTCCCCCGCCTCTACACGGACAAAACCATCAACTCCCTCAAGCACAGGCTGCTGGTCTACCTCTGGAGGAGGGCTGAGCAGGACGGCAGCGCCACCGCGAAGAGGAGGTAGGCAACATTACTCACATTCTCTCAATGGATTTAAAAAAAAAAAAAAACATCTTTATTTATAATGTATTTCTTTACCTCTTACTTGTTAGTCACAGTAGAATGTGTCAGCTGCATTTCCTGAGCTGCATTTCCTTGTCAGTGTATGGCAGAGGGGCAGCATTGCAAAGCAACCCTTTTCTTTTGCTAGTTTGTTAAAGTACGTGGATTCAATTATTAATTTGTCCATTTATTCAGTATAACCAGGGAGACAGAATTAAGAATTACAATTTAAAGGCAAATTTCACACACGAGAACGCAATCATTGGGTTGTTTGTCTTTACTGTAATATGTTGTTTGTCTTTTCTGCAATATGTTGTTGTTTGTCTTTTCTGCTGGGTAACTGATGTTTGCGTTGGATGTAATGAATAAATGAAAAAACGGAATCACAGAGCAGGAAAAGGAGACTGACAGCTTCCTCTAAAATAGACGCTCTGCTGAGTGTTTGATGGTTATTTATTACTGCGTCAGAACATTACTGCTGTGTGTGTGTGTGTGTGTGTGTGTGTGTGCACGCGTGCGTGTGTGGATCTATCCCACCTGGCTCGTACCGTTTGGACCCCCCTATTGCCTTCTGAACTGCCTCCATTCTTCGTAGCGTAGATTCATGTTAGAAACATTCTCAGAGATTTTGGGTCCATATTGACGTGACCGCATCACGCAGTTGCTGCAGATTTGTCGTCTGCACATCCATGATGCAAATCTCCCGTTCCACCACATCCCAAAGGTGCTCTATTGGATTGAGATCTGGTGACTGTGGAGGCCATTGGAGTCCAGTGAAGTCATTGTCATGTTCAAGAAACCAGTTTGAGCTTTGTGACATGGTGCATAGCCATCAGAAGATGGACATGGTCAGCAACAATCATCAGGTAGGCCGTGGCTTTTAAACCAATGATCAATTAAGGGGCCAAAAGTGTGCCAAGAAAATACCCCCCCCGCCCCGACCACGACTCCACCAGCAGCCTGAACCGTTGATACAAGGCAGGATGGTCCATGCTTTCATGTTGTTTACGCCATATTCTGACGCTACCGTCTGAATGTCGCAGCTTAAATCAAGACTCATCAGACCTGGCAACGGTTTTCCAATCTTCTATTGTCTAATTTTGGTGACAGGAGTGGCCCCCGGTGTGGGCTTCTGCTGCTGGAGCCCGTCTGCTTCAAGGTTCTCCGTGTTGTGCATTCAGAGATGGTACTCTGCATACCTTGGTCGTAACGAGTGGTTATTTGAGTTACTGTGGCCTTTCTATCACCTCAAACCGCTCTGACCACTGACATCAACGAGGCATTTTTGTCCACAAAACTGCCGCTCACTGGATATTTTCTCCTTTTCTGACCATTTTCTGTAAACCCTCAATATGGTTGTGTGTGAAAATCCCAGTAGATCAGCAGTTTCTTGAAAATACTCAGACCAGCCCGTCTTGCACCAGCAACCATGCCACGTTTAAAGTCACTTCACTCCCCGTCCTTTCCCATTCTGGTGTTGGGTTTGAACGTCAGCAAGTCGTCTTCACCACGTCTAGATGCCTAAATGCATCGTACTGCTGCCATGTGATTGGGTAATTAGGCATTTGTGTGTGTGTGTGTGTGTGTGTGTGTGTGTCTTTGTGTGTGTGTACGTTAGCTCTTCAGTCTATCAAGTACCATTTCCATAATGTACGGATGCTCGATGCTCATTTGGTTCGTTCACCCTGCTCTTGCTTTTGTCCTCAGATTCTTCCAGTTTTTTGATCAGCTCAGGAGGTTGAGGATGTGGAAGATGCAGCTGTTGGATGAGCATCACCTCTTCATTAAATACACCAGCGAAGATGTGGTCACACTCAGAGTTACCGACCCCTCACAGGTACACACACTCACACTCATTCATACTCACACTCTCTCACACACACACAAACTCTATATGAATTCCTCCCAGTGTTCTCCTTGTTACTCTGCCCGCTTCTCTTGTGTCTTTTGTTGTTTGTGCTGCATTGCAGGGATTCCTCTTTCAGGTCTCCAAGGAGACGTTTATCTTACAGATTCTCTTCAGTCCTGTTACTCATCCGTAGCGGCAAACAAAATGTAATAACTAATAGATCAAATTAATGTATGTTTTTATATAATGTATGTTTTTCTATGTATGTATACAGGAAATATCTTCTCTCTAAGTTCATTGCAGATCAGTAAACCAATGTATATCTGTTTATATCTGTGTGTGTGTGTGTGTGTGTGTGTGTGTGTGTGTGTGTGTGTGTGTGTGTGTATATATATATATATATATATATATATATATATATATATATATATATATATATATATATTTCTATTTCTCATTCCCTATAAATATACATATAAGCCAAATGCCTGAAATGTTTTCTTCCACTATAACAACCATCTCACCATTCCTGGCTTTCCGTGGTGTTTCATCAGGGCGGACTCTGCAATCTTTTCTTCTAATCTTCACCCTGTTCCTTTTCTCCCACAGCCGTCGTTCTTCGTCGTGTACAACATGGTGTCCACAGAGGTGCTGGCCGTCTTTGAGAACACCTCCGACCAGCTGCTGGAGCTTTTTGAGAATTTCTGCGACCTGTTCAGAAACGCCACGCTGCACAGCCAGGCCGTCCAGTTCCCCTGCTCCGCTTCATCCAACAACTATGCCCGGCAGGTTCAGAGAAGGTATTCAGAGGAGAAAAAAGATCACGGATATTACATTATTGAATTAAAATGCCAACTATATTTCTGCAAAAAGAAAATAAATTGAACTGTTTTTTTCTGTGCTGGTCCGACGGTTTTTTTCTGAATGAAAGAGGGGGAAGAGGGAAAAAAGAACTGAACCTGACGGTGTGCAACCAAATGTCAGGGAGGATTTGAAGCAGGCAGTTAGGAACGGAAGCGGATCAGTGCCGATTGCCTGGAGGAGGGGGAAGTTTTAGGACTTAATCTAGATATAGAAGAGAGACTTTAAGACAGTCGGCATGGCTGGAGGAGCCGTGATTGAATTTGGCGGTTCGACTCGCCAGTCTAGGTGACAAAATCCTCTGTGGAAGGTGAAGGAAGGAGGAGCAGACAAAGGGGGGAGGGGTGTGAGGCCGGGGAAGATAAACGGTAGTGTGAGCGAGGAAAAGGGCTTTCGAATTGGATTTTAGAGTGGTGAAAACTGATGTCGGGAAGAAGGAGAGGAGAAATTGAAAGCTGGTGAGCGCATTCGGCAAACCAGATCTGTACCTTTTTTACAGCTGGCTAGCACAAGCCCAGTTCACTCGCACACAGAGAGACCTGCAAGTGTGCAGCACGAAACACGGCAGGAGGAAAGGCTAAAACTCGCGGCTGAGGGTTGACCGTGTGTAGTGAGACCTTGGACTATAACCAAGTATGTTTAGAAAGAAATTGCTCGGAATAAACACAAAGGCTCTTTACGAAGCAGAAGGCAGATCACTCCTTTTTTCTGATCCTCCAACTAAACCAAGAGGAGTACCACAAGGACGCTGCCGAAAGACACGCTCATGAAGATTCCCGTTGCTGCTCAATGACGTCATGCTGACCCCTCCCCTCCCTGTGCCTCAGGTTCAAGGACACCATCGTGAACGCCAAATACGGCGGGCACACCGAGGCGGTGCGTCGGCTGCTGGGTCAGCTGCCCATCAGCGCCCAGTCCTACAGCAGCAGCCCTTACCTCGACCTCTCCCTCTTCAGCTATGACGACAAGTGGGTGTCGGTAATGGAGAGGCCCAAGACCTGCGGAGATCACCCTATCAGGTACAGGCCCTGTGGCAAGGCCAGCACACACACACACACACACACTCTCTACACACAACAACCAGCACTGTCTGTCAGAGAATAACTCATAAGACTCCATGTTGACGCGTTATGAATAACGTGAACTTCAGGTCTGGGCGGTAGGGCCGAGGAAATGTTGTCACTGTGTAATTTTGAAGTATGGGCGGTAACGGTAAATACCACTGTATATTCGTTTTTCCCTCAAATGTCAATATAGATGCTTCTGAAGGCGTAAAGCTCTGGTCCGACAATTGCACGGCACGATTTCAACCGAAGTCAATGTAAACCTCCAAAAAAAATTCACAATCTTATCTTTTTTGTTGTTGCAGGAAACGTGTAATTCAAATGAAAAGGAAATGCATTATTGGAGTGTTTTATTTACATAGTTGCTTTGATTAAAATAATTATTGGCATTAGTATTATCTATAATAGGCTGCTCAGAGTTCGCTTAAAAAGAAAAAAAAAGAAACAGCAGGTGCATTCGAATACTTAATTGGACGTTGATTACCATGGCAACAGTTGAAGCCCTATCATTTCAGTAACAGCGCTGTATTGACCCAAAAAAAGTGGCGGTCTACTGCGTGGAGCTCAGTCGGCAGGGCCGACATCAGGGGTGTCAAACATGCGGGCCGGATCAGGTCCACCAGGGGGTCCAGTCCGGCCCGCCGGATAACTGTTAAAATGACAGAAGAAAAAACTCTTTTTTTTTAAATTAAAACCAGCAGAGCTGGGATTCAAACCATCGATCCTCTGATTGAAAGCAGCACTGATATCACAAGAGATATTGACAAACTGGCCATATTCATTTGTGGTGTTGATGAGATTTTGATGATTGATTTAAACAGAGAAATATTGTCGTTATGCTGTGATTTTTCTGGTCCGGCCCACTTGAGATTAAAATGGGCAGCGTGTGGCCCCCTTCATTAATCTGAGATCGACACCCCTGGCCTACATGTACCAGGATGCATTGAGCACAAGCTTCTGTCCCCAGCGGCCACGTCCTCCTGCTCGGCCAAAAACACTCTCAAATGTATCTACGGCCATGACATCCTTCTGCGCTCTGATTTTGGGATGCCATTTTTCATTCAAACGTTGCTAGTTTGCAACACAAGCAAAGAGAACAAGGATGTTCTGTTTTTGAGTCTCCTATGGAGCTCACACGTCCCTCTCTTTTTATAGATATTTATAATTGTGTATTTTTGGTGGACAAACCAATTTTTGGTGTTACGGTATATCTATTTTTCGCAATCTTCGTATAATCGAATAATGCGATTGATCTAAAATAATGTTCACATTGATCTGTAATGTTTAAAAACAACAATAATTATGCCGCTCAACCCGGATCAGAGCTCATAGGTTTATTTGTGCTCGGTTAAGATCTGGCATCCTGCCCTCTGGCTGCGGGAACGGGACACTTCCATTCAGTCCGGAGGCGGACAGGAAGCGTCAGCTGTGGGATACAGTTGAATGAAATGCGTTTTATTTTTCTGCTGTCGTTGTTTATCATGATCTTTGTGTTCAGGTTAAATAAAACATGTTTGCCAGACATGCCAGTCTGTTTTGGTTTGACAGATGACTGTAGATTACAGCACATGTTGACAAGATGTAGTTTGCGTCAGGTTTTGTTGGAGGCTTCTTATCTCAGAGTGTTTGATGTTGTTAAGTTTACATCTGACACACTGCGTTTGACACATGGCATGTGTGTGCCGTCATGTGTTGGCTGGCTTTCCTTCCTCTTCTCTTGTCCACAAGACCGGACAAAGTGAAGGATTTAACGGCACTATATTCTCCCCTCCTCCCCTCCCCCACACACCTCGCCCACCAGGTTTTACGCACGGGACTCCGGCCTGCTCAAGTTCAAGATCCAGGCCGGCCTGCTGGGACGGCCGGTGAATCACGCCGTGCGGCGCTTGGTCGCCTTCACCTTCCACCCCTTCGAACCCTTCGCCATCTCCGTGCAGCGCACCAACGCCGAGTACGTGGTCAACTTCCACATGAGGCACGTCTGCGCGTGAGGAGCTTGTGTTGGCGTGCAGACAAACAACACACACGCACACACACACACACACGTAAACCTGCACTTGGGACAAAATTGCAGGAGCGGTGGGCCTCTTTTAGCAGCCGCTGGTGGCAATACAGCAAAACGACAAAACAGTTGTTCCGTTAGTCGCCCCTCTCCTCCTCCTCCTCCTCTTCTCCGGAGAATAAATCAGCGGGCCTCACCCTGCATTCTCCTGCTGATGGAAAACCACTGTTTCTCGCCTCTCTCCCCCTCCATCACACCGTGGTCACTCCACTTCCGCCACTCCTCCCTCTCCGCAAGAATGCAGCAATTCTGCCTTTTCTCCTTTTTCTATCGCGCCGCTTCACCTCCTCTCCCCCTCCTTCCCTCAACAGAACAAAGAGGGACCTGTCGGGAGGAGAGCCTGGAATAAGTGTAAATGGAGATGTAGAGAGAGTGATTGATGTGCGACGGAGGTGGGAAGCCGCAGGTAGCCGGACAACCAAAGGTGTTTTCTTTTTTTCTCTACCGTGCATCGAAAAGCTGCACATTCATATCATAATCGCTTGTCCAGTTGGTTCCATGACCATGTCCAGCAAACTTTCTCTTTTCTCACATGAATGGGGAAAGACGTAATGTTTTCTATTATATTGCTTTTACACGCTTTTACATATTACCACTTGTATATATTTTATGTCAATAAAACTGTCTACATTTTGCTCTTTCTTGATATATTTAATTTTTGTTGTAACTGTACAGAAAGAAGCTATGATTTTCAGTGTATGCAGTTAGTAGTTGTTTGAAGCTCTCATGAGAGAACTTACAAGACTGGGTGAAGCTTGGCGTGGCAACAAGTCGAGTACTGTGTTTGTGTGCTTGTGCATGAGCAGGTATGTTCCTTTTTTTTGTACATGTGAGTGTGAAATCATTGGAGTAGAAAAACGGGTGCGAACACGGTTGAGTGTGGATGAAATTGCGTGTTGTCGTAACCTCGCCTGTAACCTATCTAATAATCTCTTTCCTAACGAGCAGTCGTTCCCAACATGTCGCTGCATATCTTACCGGCGCCTCGTAATGAACCTAAAACGACGTTAGCACGGAGCTGTAGCGCAGCCAAGACGCAGTGTCAGTGTCATCATATTCCATTTGAATACCGTTGCCTGCAGTCTGTTCTCCTGATATAAAATAGGACGCTATATGCTGCAGGAGTCCATCTGTGTTGGGGGGCCGAAGCGCGGGGACATCTGTTTCGCTTCAACGTGTTAAGAAAAACACGCGAACCCGAGCAGATAACCTACAGATATGCAAATAGCCGAAAAACACTCCCCACCCTGGACATGAATGCGGTATCGCACATTTAAAATAAAATAAAAACAAAAGGGAAAAGCGCACACCCGGGCAGCTGCAAGAGGTCATGGCGGTATGGAGAGCAGGTGCTGAGGGATTAAGTGTTCTCCTAGCCTCTGGTTACACACTAGTGTGTGTGTGTGTGTGTGTGTGTGTGTTTGTGAGAGACAGACCAACGGGGGTTGAAGGTAATGCAGAAGAAGGTGTGTACGGTTGGAGGGATGAAACAATCGGTGGGACTCGGGAGGGATCGATGCGCCGGGAGTGCAACGGCTGCATTATGCAGCCGCTTTAGTTTTTGGACGAGCAAAGTAAATACTACCTCGCCGACATGAGGCTTAAGGAGGCCGTGTTATGTCATCGTCATTATGGCGTGTTTGTGTAAGCCGGTGTGTGACAGCATGCTGTGATAAATCAACTAATTACAGGAAGCGCACACAGCAGGCACAGACAGACACAGTCAGACGGTCGTATGTTCTGAGCTGTGTGTGTGTGTCTGTGTGTGTGTGTTGTCCTCCTCTGGGGCTGACCGGTTGCGTGTGGGAGATGTTGAGGGGCGTGTCCAGAGAGTGCTTCCCCTCGTGTGTTCAAGGGTCACTTTGTTTCTTCATAATTGTACGCTACCTAACGCTGCTACAGGGACCATATCCTTTCAGTTTTCTGCACTAAACGTAAGCCTCATGTCGAGAGTAAACAATCGTTAGCTATTCAATTTCCTCCCAGATGTTTAAAAGCCGACCAGGAAGCAGGGCGCGGTGGAGTTAAAGTCCCCGCTGGAGTCTTCAAGGCAAACACGGGTAATGCACGGCTGCATGAACCCAGTGGCTCCCAGTACTTAGTGCAATAACAAATATGTCATAGCTGTCTTATTCTTAAGAATCAGGTAAACCCGGAGCCTTCTCCTTGACCTTGGTTGCTACGGAAACATAACCACTCTGCTTGGTAACCAATTCTTTTCTAATTGCTGTTGTCTTGGCAACAGCGCAACCAATGTAATCCAGAAAAGGCCACAGTCCTGAGTGTTTCCTGTTGCAGCGCTCGCCTTCGCGGAGCAGCCCCTCGGTGCACACACACACACACACACACACACACACACACACACACACACACACACACACGATCATTTAGACAATGGTCACCACCAAAATGATAAAATAAATAATCGTGTTTCAAACTGTGAGGTTTTGTTTTGTGTTTTTTTCTGGAGGTAATGTACAGTATTGGAAATTATTGATCTGCAATGTAAACTACGTACTTTAATTTAACAACGTTTAATGTTTTACGATGTTCTGAGCTTTACTGTCTCGCAGCGGTGGGGAAAAGGGTTTTGGTTCCTGCTGCGTCACAACGTATCACCAAGTAAACACTTGTTCTTACTCAGAAGGGATTGTAGAGCAAATCAGAAAGAGGAAGGAGGCTCAAGAATGTTCTTCCTCGCTCAGCAAATGTGTTTTAATTACTTCCCATGAAACCATCTTGAACCCTGTTGTACTTTCTACTTAAAGAAAAACTACACATTGAAATGATCAATCACACACACACACACACACCACACACACATATATATATATATATATATATATATATATATATATATATATTTATATATATATATATATATTTATATTTATTCCCTCCATCAACCCGTGACTTCTTTTTCGAAGCGGAAAGATGTAGTTCAACAAAACTTTGATCTTTGTCGAAGTCAACATTTTTAGTTTATGGTCAAGTATGTAATTTGATAAAAAAAAACAATTTCCCTCATTTCCTTCTCTCCTCCCTCACCTCGCGTGGGAAAATCTCATTCATTCTCAGATAGGAAGTTCAATTCAATCACATTGTGAGAAGGAATTGCATATTACATATGCAGTCAACAGATGGCTTTCAGAAGGAAGTGTTAAAATGGGTCAACTCCTCACGTGCAAACCTTCACTAATTAAATTGAAGGTTTTACATCACTCACTCAGATCTGACCCATGTTTTGGTTTGGCTCTGCTCCTCAACAGTATTGGTCTTTGGTCTGCAACACCCTTTCAGATTTTCGATGAAACAAGTCCACAAATTGTCATCTTAGGAGTAGCAAATTTCTTCTTCTTGAAAATATGAAATGTGAAAATATTAACTCATACATTAGTGGTAATGTACAATAGTTAATCAACAGTATTGTATGACAGTTGCAATAATTAATTAATAGTATTGATTACAGTTGCAATAGTTAGCTGAAGGTAATAATACATTTTATTCGTTTAGGCCTTTATAAAGTAATGGATTTTCTATTCCAACATGAGTGTTCATTTGTACTGTTCTATAAAGATATATACATTTGGGTACATGGTTTAACAAGTTTCATCAACAGTCTGTCGTCTATCTGTTGCAGTTGTTCTTTTGTTAAGGGAAGGGCTAAAAGAAAATATTGATGCTTCTGTGGAGGGTTTAGCTTCTTTTTTTGTTTTTTGTTGACTTTTTCAGCCCACCTCCACATCCCAGTTCCTTGCATGCAGTACATTACCAAATCTGGTGATGGACTCTGGTAACTCTGTGATGTGTAACAGGGTGTACGCAGTAGGTGCAACAGCTGGGCGGTTCGTTTCATTCTGCCTCAGGATTCAGCTATTGTATAAAAAATGTTATAGATCCAAAAAGAAACCGGTGAAAAAGTCTCAACTCCAAACTCGTCTGCTACTTCAGCACCACAGACAGCGCCATGGCTTTATCAACACCCAGCGCTGCAGGGCAACAGATATTTCAGAGCCCTGGGCCATCGATTGTAACTTGCACAACCAGTGAGATAAAGGATCAATGAGTCAGGCTGAGTCCACGAGTGACAGTGTTCGTCAAGTCTTCCACTCAAGCTGGTGAAATACGAGGTGGTACGAGGCGAGGTGGGGAAGGAAGAACAGATAATCATATGGATACAAGGCAGTGGCTGCAAAAAGGTCAGAAAAGATTTACCGGGGAGGGGGGGGGATTCATTATCCCCTGACATATAAAAAAAAAGCAGCTAAAATGTCCACCGATGACTGAAGGGCCACCATTTTTTATTACTCTGAAGATGACTGCCATTTGCTAGGGAGATGGCTAACCTTCAAGCTAACGGCTTGTGTTTGATCACAATCAGAAATGTGTAGAACCTGCACATAAGAGACATTCTCACCAAGGACTGTAATGGTAAATCCAAGGAAAACAGTTTTCCTCGAAGCATCGGAAATGTACACTTTACAAACTCACCAGAGCCTATAGTCCTTGAGTGGTTTCCTTGGGACTATTTCTTTAATATAAAGTATTTCCATCGGTGAAGTCTGTGGATTATTCAGAGCGACCAGGACGTTCTTTCTTGAAAGCAGATTTTTTATTAAAAATTCAACAAGAAAATCAATATGGCTTAGTGGACGAGAGTATGTCTCCTAAATCCTTTACACTCCTCTTATACGTTGACGGTACACAGTGGGAACTACTGCACATGATGGGAATACACACACAGGTGTAACACACACACACACACTCACAACGTCCACCTTTACCCCCTTCATATCCCTCACCAGTTATTGTTATCGACCGCTCCGGTATTATTCCTCCCTGTTACATAGAACACTATAACACTGTCAACATTTCATTTCACACGGATTACCACTCCAGCCGTCTCTGTACAGCTGATGAGACCAGTTCTGCACTTGTGGAGCCTCCCGGCGAGAACCATCAAATCACAACACCACCACCTAATGAGCGGAAGGAGCATCCGGGGGCCCGTTGAGGAGGGGAGGCGAGGCTCTAAATATTGACGGAAAATATTTGATTGAAGGCGTAGGGGTGTCCCCCGATTCATAGGTGTGTGCTCAGGTACAAAAAACACACACACACTCGCTCCAAAACCCCAATCCACAAGTTCACGTGTCGTCAACGTCTGCAGCTGTCTTTGACTGGGAAAAAGAGGGGTGGATGCTTCATATATGCACCTCCACACACCGTCCTCCGGGCCTGCACCATGCTGAGACAAATACACACTTGTCTGTGGCAGATGCTTGTGTGTGTGTGCGGGTGGGCGGGCACGTATGTTCACGTTCGCTGCAGATTATTTCTAACTGACTTCCTATATCTAGACACACACCTGGTTGGATGCCAGCACGTGCACAACGCAAACACACACACACACAAACAAACATTCATCCCTGTGCGGCCCATCAGCACGCGCTCGCACACACATGACTGAGCACCCCAGTTGAGGGGGGGGGGGGGGGTTCAGGTAGAAAACCACAGGGAAGGGCTTCACAGCATGGCCGACCTAAAAATACGATGCCCTGGGATGTCCTTTGTGGATGAACACGAACACCGTCACATTATCCGGACTGAAAGAACTGGAAAAGAAAAGGTGACGAGCCAAGCGTCTGTGAACAAGAACGTTAAACAAAGACCTCTTACGTGTGTGTGTGTGTGTGTGTGTGTGTGTGTGTGTGTGTTAAGGGACATGTTATGTTGTCAATGTGCATAGGGAGAACCAAGGTACAGGCCGGAGTCTTGTCTTCCCTTATATCCATTATTAGTATTCCAGTCAAAGACACTCCGAGGTGAACCTCAAACTGATTTTAAATTAGTTTTGTGATTTCTGCTCGCGGCAAAGTGTGTAGTCAGGGTCAAACCAGCACCTGACTTTGTCCCCCACCCCATTCTGAGACCAGCGCAGTTACGGGAATTCAACAGGTGATCACAGTTCCCCACCTGCTGGACAACACACAGAACCGCATCTTCTTCTTGGCTATACTTTCTTTGAACTACAACTACCATCAGCTCTGTGTGTCCATGAGCAGAGAGGGAAAGTAAGTAAGGTTGTTTAGTCCTGGATTTAATGACATCTTCAGGGTACTTTTATGTGGTATTTGTTTTTACCCCACTTCCTCTATTCTACCACCTAAAATATGTCCTAACAGCGCACAAAGCAGCCCAACTCACACTCAACACCAGGAGCAGCTACTGCGATATCAATAATGCAATAATAAAGTCGGTTTGAAGTCAGAAGATTGTTCAAGACAAAAGGTTTTCAGAAAGCCGAGTATTAAACTTTGTTGCTGAATCGATGAACTTTAAGTAAAGTTTGACTCGATCTCGCGAGGAGATATGTTTTTGACTTTGTGACCAGTTACATTTTATGATACTTTAATACTGACGTGATGTTACTGTTTGGATATTGTTGACCGGCTTTGTCAACCAAGAAGATGTAACTGATACGATGTTCAAGCTGTTTTTAAAATAGCGTATATTTTTAAACAGTAACAAACGTAAAAAAACAACAACTCTTGGTTGCAAAAAGCTTCCCAACTTGTTTCTTTATTATCGGTGCAACCTGCCATTTAAAGATAGTAGAAAGCTGCTTCAAACAGTCCGAAGCGCCCGTATGTAACGGTTAAGACATTGTTTGACCACCGTGAATTTGAATGTTTTCTTTTTTTCCTCTTGCTGAACCTGAGACAACATCTGTCCAGTTGTATCTATTTTCTCTGCTAATTATGAATTGGATTTAATGGGGAACACCACCTGAATTCAGAATTGCAATGTTATTCCTCCTTAAGTGTACCTGGTACCAGAACACCTCAGACCGGAGATCAATGATCGACTTTGTAATCGTATCATCTGCGGCCGTATGTCTTACACACTCGGGTGAAGAGAGGAGCAGAGCTGTCAGCTGGTCACTACCTGGTGGTGAGGTGGATCAGATGGTGGTGGATCAGATGGTGGTGGGGCAGCCGGCTGAAGACCTGGCAAGCCTAAACCTTTAGTAAGGGTGAACTGGGAACGTCTGGCGGAGGATCCTGTCTGGGAGGTCGTCAACTCCTACCTCCGGAAGGAGTTCTCACACATTCGAGGGAGGTTGGGGACATGGCATCCGAGTGGACCTTGTTCAAAGCTGCTAGTAGCTGTGGTCAGAAGGTCATCGGTGCCTGTCGTAGCCTACCACAGGCTGTTATCAGCTGGGGAGGGGAACTGCTGACCCAGACGGTTGATATCATTGGGCGGTGGAAAGAGCACTTTGACAAACTCCGAAACCCATTCAACCAGTCTACGTGCTTTGTGGACTTGGAAAAGGCTTTCGACCGGGTTCCTCAAGGGTTTTTGTGAGCGGTGCTGCAGAAGTATGGGGTGCCTGACCCGCTGCAGTAGGAACTGTGTTCGTATCCTTGGTAATAAGTCAGACGGGTTCCCGGTGTGTGTTGGCCGGAGTGTGCTGGGATAAAGGGACAGGGCTGCCCTTTATCACCAGTCCTGTTTGTGACCTTCAAGAACAGGATATCTGAGCACAGCTGGTGGGTGGAGAACGTCAGGTTCGGGTACCTCAGGATGGCCTCTCTGCTGTTCGCAGATGATGTGGTTCTGTTTGCCTCCTCGGACCGTGATCTCCTGAAGTCACTCAGGCAATTTGGAGCCGAGTGTCAAGCGGCGCGGATGAGAGTCAGCACCTTCAAATCTGAGGCGATGGTGCTCTGCCGGAAACTAGTGGATTGCTCGCTTCATGCAGGGGTCCTGTTCACGAATGAAGGTAAGATGGAGCACGAGATCCACAGGCGGATCGATTCGGCTTCAGCAGTGAAACAGGCGCTGCACCCGGCCGTCTTGGTGAAGAGGGAGCTGAGCCAGAGTTTACATTTACTGCTTGGTCTACGTTCCAACCCTCATCTATAGTCACAAAATCTGGGTCACGGCCGAAACGAGGTCTCGGATTGAGTTTCCTCAGTAGGGTAAGATAGGGTGAGAAGCTCGGACATCAGGAGAGCGCTTGGAGTTGAGACGCTGCTCCTTCGTGTCGATGAGGAGTCAGCTGAGGTAATTCAGACATCTATTTTAGAGGCGTCCTGGAGGCCCCCAAATTAGATACCCATACCACCTCAGCTGACTCCATTAGAGGTTTTGCAGGCACATAGGAGACCCCAGGGAAGAGCTAGGACACGCTGGAGGAATTATATCTCCCAGCTGGCCTAAACGCCTCACGATCCCCCAGAAGGAGATGGTAAATGTTGCAGGGAAGAGGGAACACTGGGTATATTTGCTAAAAAAATGCATGGATGGAATATGTTTTCCTTTTTCTGAGGGAAGTCCAATCAGTATCTGTGAACTTGAGCTGTGCTCTCAAAAAGTTAAAAAAAAAAGTTATGTGGCCCCACAGAATGTTCCTTTTTTACAGGAAATTAGTTTTATTGCATCGTAGTGTTCCTGGTTGTGACACAGAAAACGTACCCATACGCTCAGAACATGTGTCAACATCTTTCACAATTCATTCTCTATGAAGCGGTTCCTCATTGTTATACTTGATGACATCACACATTTGAGCTTTAGCGCTCTATAGCCTTTTGATTTTCATCTAGACCATAAAACATAGCTTAAAAAATAACAGCCTACTATGTCTGAGTTTTTTTTTAGCCAAATTGATTCATTTATTTAAGGCTGTTACACTTGAGATATCTTGTTTTAAATGTCCTTTTTTATTGTTAAACAATATAGATTTAAACAGAGTGCAATAATATTTACAATTAAATCTAAAAATCTACAGTAGAATACAGTAAATATAAAATATATAATTAAAGTAAAATAACATTAGAGTTCAAAAATGTGCACAGTCAGCAGTACTTGAAGGTGGGATGTAAGTGGTGTGTGAAGGTGACAAGTGTAAAGAAAAGATAAGATAGTACTGTATTCAACAGGGCACGATATGGACTCAATAATGGCGGTGTAGAAGTGCACCATCAGTGTCTCTGGCAGGTTGAACTTCTTCAGCTGTTTCAGGAAGAACATCCTCTACTGGGCCTTCTTAGTGATGGAGCTGATGTTCAGCTCCCACTTGAGGTCCTGGGAAATGAGGGAGCCCAGGAAGCAGAAGGACTCCACCGCGTGGACGGGGGAGTCACACAGGATGAGGCGGGTGGAGCTGCGTTCTTCCTGTAATCCACAACCATCTCCACTGTCTTCAGAGCATTGAACTCCAGGTTGTTCTAGCTGCACCGGGTCACCAGGTCCTCAGTCTCCCACCCGTAGGCGGACTCGTCCGCACCAGAGATGAGTCCCATGAGGGTGGTGTTGAAGAGCCTCCGGGATTATGCACAGACTTCAGCACAGACCTTCAGGCAGGAGGGGGACACACCGTCTGTTGTTCCTGATCTTCTGTTTGTGAAAGAGACGACCCTCATCCTCTTCGCAGATCCTCAGTGCTGGTGGGGGGTTGGATGGGGGAGGTGAGAAAGAGGCAGAGAGTGGAGGTGGTGAAGGTGATTGTTTGACACTGGGGTAGTTGGGCGGGGTGGAAGTGGGCTTATGCAAAAGAACACATTCAGGTCGTCGGCCAGTCGGTGATTGTCCTCAGTGGGGCTTTTCAGTGTAGCTTGTCTTACTTTGTTCTCCCTCGTCAGTGTGTTCCTGGCCTGGTTGTACAGAATCCTGTCCACTGTAGGCCGACGAAGCTGCCTGAGTTTAGCAGTGAACCAGGGCTTACTGTTGTTGTATGTGCCGAAGGTTTTAGTCTGCACGCACGTCTTCACAGAAGCTGATATCTGATGTCACGGTGTTATCTAGGTCTGTAGCAGCAGCCTCAAAAACACTCCAACCAGTGGAGGCAAAGCAGGACTGTAGCTCCAGCTTGGCCTCAGTGGTTCATCACTTCACAGTCTTCACCACAGGCTTTAAAGAATTTAGTTTCTGCCTGTAGGACGGGAGAAGATGAACCAGACAATGATCAAAAAGTCCCAAAGATCAGAGAGTCCCAAAGCTGCACCAGGGACTGAGCGGTACGCATCCTTTATTGCAGTGTAGCAGTGGTTACATTCCTGAATTTCCCTTCGGGGATCAATAAAGTAATCATCTATCTATCTCTATCTATCATTTAATGTGATCTATGTATTTTGGCAGTTTTTTTGCTGAGGTTTGCTCTGTTAAAGTCCCCAAGAACAATGAGCAGGGAGTCTGGGTGTCTGTGCTCTATCTGCTCAGCCAGGTGTTGGAGTACCTCACTCACACAGGCTTGAGGTGGGATGTAGACACCGGACTGGATGAATGAGGAATACAAAGATTTGCAGTCCACTAAACGTTTTCTAGGTGAGGGCTGCATGATTCCTTTAACACGGTGACATCTGTGCACCAACCTTCATTAATATAAAAGCAGATCCCGCCTCCCTTCGTTTTGGAGGCCGGTGGAGCTGGAAGCCCGGCAGATGAAGTGCGCCGTCCGGGATGTGCGCACCGAGCCAGGTTACGATGAAGCACGGGACGGCAGATCTGCCAAAGTTCCTATTAGTTCTGTTTAGGACCAGCAGTTCATTTTGTTCGCCAGAGTACCGACGTTCGCCAGATGAATTGACAGGAGCGCAGTTTGAAATCCCCGCTGGTGCAGTTCAACAAGCAGACAGTTGGTTCTGGAGGCAAACTGCAGGGGGTCCTGGAGTGGGTCGGTGATGGTCTTTTAGGTGTGACAGGACTCGGCGCTGAAAGGACATCATGACCACAGAGGTCAGTGCGACGGGCCTATAGTCATTCAGTCCTATGATCCTAGGTTTTTTGGGAACAGGGATGATTGTGGAGACCTTGAATCAGGCTGGTAAATGTCATGTCTCCAGAGAGGTGTTGAAATTAACACTGAAGAAAGCTGATCAGCACAGCGCTTCAGGGTGGAGGGAGAGACAGAGTCCGGGCCTGCCGCTTCGCGGGGGGTCCGCTTAAAAACAGCCTGTTGACGTCTCTCACCAGAATAGAGAGGGTCGTCACTGGAGAGAGAAGTGGGGGGTGATACAGGGGTGTGAGCCCATGATGGGCTGGGGGAGCTGATGGTCCGGGGCTGGTTGATGGAGCTGTGGGGGATGGCGTCGATACTGTTCCATTGTCTATCAAACGGCAGTAGAACTTGTTCAGCTTGTCTGCCAGGCGGAGGTTGTTCATGGACGTTCATTTTGTGGTAATCTGCCTGAGGCCTTTTCAAACAGAGGCGGAGTCGTTTCCTGAGCTGTTTTTGCAGTTTCTAAGAGTACAGTCGTTTAGCATCTCTCACCGCCTTGCTAAACTTGTATTTTGACTGCGTACAAGTGATTGACCCCACTTCTGCCTGGTCCTTTTACAGCGTTAGCTTTCTGAGTTGCGTTGGGTTTGTCGTTGTTGTAACTCACCTTGGAGATCTGTCCTCACAGAAGCTGATGTTTCTGAACTTACAGACTCTGTGAACTCATCTAAACTGTTAGTAGCAGTCCTGAAGACATCCCAGGCAGTACAGTCCAAGCAGGCCCAAAGATCCTCCACAGCCTCACTGGTCCCCTTCTTGAACTTTCTCACCACAGGTTTGCAGAGTTTAGTTTCTGTCTGTACGAGGGAATCAGATGGACGATGGTGTGATCAGAGTTTCCCAGTGCAGCACGAGGGAGACGGCGTGATAGGACCTGATGATTGTTGTGTGGAATGCTGTCTTCTCTAGGAGGGCATTTATTAAATTGTATATGTTTAAGGAGTTTGTGACTGAGGTTTCCTTTGTTAAAGTCCCCAAGGATATATATATATATATATATATATATATATATATATATATATATATATATATATATATATATATATATATAGAAGTATATATTTATTTTTCTGTCATTTTAATATTGTAAACAGATACAGATACATAGTATATACAAATACTTGTTCTGATTCCTGTATATTATATTGTGCATATAGAGTATATTTAAAAAACTTATATATACATTTACTTTGTCTTTGACTGAATTGAAGAGAGAGAGAGAGAGAGAGAGAGAGAGAGAGAGAGAGAGAGAGAGAGAGAGAGAGAGAGAGAGAGAGAGAGAGGCATGACGTCAGAGATCAGCTGACAGGTTTGTTTTGCTTGCTCGAGCTCGTCCAGATAACAACACAGCAGCAGGAAGGAAGCAGTCGCGTCGACCCAGCGCTGAACTAAACGACTGTCCTTCAGTTGCAGTTTTCTACCGACTCGTTCGGAGCTTCGCTAGTTCCTCTTCGTTTCAGCACCTCCGCTGCCAACTCGTCGACTTTGACGCAATATGCCTTCAGAAAAAACCTTCAAACAAAGAAGGACCTTCGGTAAGTGCCGTCGCAGCTTGTTTCACTGTTTCTGAGAAGCACAGCTGCTGTTAAAGCTCTGCGCGTGCAGCTGTCGCGCGCACTCCTCCACTCGTACCTGTACGAGGCTGAACTACGTCGTCCGTGTAGCTTCCACCGCCGCACGGGCCCGCGAGTCGTTATCTCGGTCACGTCATTTCGCTGGCGGAGTTTACACAGTTAGTTTGAGCACCGGGCAGCCTGCTGGAGTAAAACAAAGACACCCTGCCCGCAGGCCTGAGCCCGGGTCAACTTATCTAACAGAAGAGGAGACGCATTAGTTTTTCTCGGTGGTGTACATGTTTAGATTATACTAGCACGAGAGGCTGTTTGTGTGTGTCTGTGTGTGTCTGTGCCCGCGCGCGTCGCGTGTTGAGTTTATTTGCATCCGAGCTGCAAGAGAAAAACAAAGTGGTGTCGAAACGCAGGGCAGAGAGAGGAGCTGCAGGATTGGGGGATGGGACTGTTTGTGGGGGAGGAGAGAGAGAGAGAAACAGAAAGGGGGAGGTCAAAAAAAGAAAAGAAAAAGAGGGGATGCGATGGAACGGTAGTGTAGTTGGGCTTTTGTGTCTCCAGTCGGAGCGCAGGCCGCGGCCTCGGTGCGGAGTTTAGTTTAATTTCCGATTCCCTCGTCGAAGAGCCAGAGACGACGCGTGCACCAGTTTTATTTATTTCAAACGCAACTTTAAGTTAATCCTTTCTCTGACTTACTTTGTGGTGCTTTTCCTATCATTTAGTACATGAGAGAATCTAAGGTGACTTCCGCATACTTATAAATTAGCTGATGCTATTTGCACATCTTGAACCTCAGCAATAATTCCCAGCATGACTCAAAGTGACCGACTTCCTGTCTGACGTCACGTTCTTGGACAGAGCACTTGCACAATCCAGGGCACGTGAGGGCCAGACAGCAAAGAGACACATTATGTCATGTGCAGACCGCTAACTGTTTGTTATGGCCTGAAACATGAATGTATGTCAGGGCCCGCAGGCAGGCAGATGCACTTTTAATGTTTTCCGTGTTCACAGTTGTGTAAAAGGTTCAAGTTGCACATCTGTATAAGCGGTCACAGGACGACTCTGTAAGTCTTCCAGCCGTCGTGCCAGTCGGGTGCTGACTCATTCCCAGTTTCTGACTTATGACAGAAACTGTGGAAAAACCCCCACAGGCCTTTACACCAAGTGCTTCCCATTTTGTGCCCCATCCCCCTTCCTCTTTTATTTGACCGAACACTGATGAGTCAAAGGCTGTTTAGTCGCTTGGCGTCGCCAGTAGAGACGCGCTAACGCACGCAGCGCCTCCCTGTTCCCGGGTGGGGAACTCATCCCAGGCCAGATATAAACATCATGGAACAATGCCCTGCATATTTTTTTCCCTTTCAATGTTAGCACGAAAATGGGAAGATAAACATTTGTCAATCGGCTGAATTCGATATCCAAACTTTTTTTTTTGTTCGTGCTAGGTCACAAGACTGGAAACTACTAACTTCACAGCGTCGACTGACTCTGACAGCTTCTCTGAAAGTAGTGCTTGGTTTCTACCAACGGTTTTGTTGACATTGTTAAAAAAATCAGTGAGTTATAATATAACAGTTTAATTTCTCAGCTGAGGGTCTCAAGCGTCCGCTCCACAGACCGTTACTGTCTTGCTTCCACTCAGAAGAACCCCCGCACAGGCATCTACAATCTGGTTTAGACATTCCAGCCATTGGGCTCATTGCATGTAAAGGCTCTCCACCTCTGCAGCAGTTCAAATGCAAATTGAATCCCCCTCCTGTCCCTGATAAGAACAGAGGAAGATTCCCCGGACCACAGGTGGTCCAGTCCCCTTTGTTCCTAAAACCAAATGCTCTCCTGCAAACACTCAACCCCCGATCTGTGTGTAAATGAGCTCTTCACTCTCCAGTACAGACTCCATGTGACCTGATCAACACTATATCCATTTTGTTTCAATATATTCTATGTGTCCCTGAATCATTATAGAGTAAGGAAAAACATCCAGTGACCTTCTTATGCATACAATTGCATATCCTTTATAATAATATCCCTTAATAATTATCATATCCCTCTGTTGCATTTTAAACATTTCTTTTATACACATACACACTCAATTTGTACAACCCAAACTCTTACAATTCTACAAAACCCAACAACATTCAGAGTCCCAAACCCTAAAGTTTGTTGACGGGTTCCATTTTGACCACAAGACGTACTGACGCCGATGGTGTCAGGACAAAGTGCAGCAGGCCAGTTCCAAATCACTCTGAATGGGGCTTAACCTCAAGAAAGGCGGGACCTGCGCTGCCATAGGTCATCAACGACTAAGTGGTCCATCCAATCGAGCTGACCCTTTGAGTTGTCGCGGGGGAGGGAAATGTTAAGTGTTCAAAGGGCAAAGGGCCCTTCTGCAGCTGAGGCTCCTCCCACTTGTAGCATGGTATTAGTTGTCTAGGCTTTACCAAGGTCCTTTTGTGAATATATATATATATATATATATATATATATATATATATATATATATATATATATATATATATATATATATACGTTAACATTGCATCAGGGGTTCTACAATATAATCCACAATATAAATGACACCTTCTCGTATCACATCTGACACACTGGGAGTGGAGATGTCTACTTGTACGCACATGGGATCAATTGAGTCAAAAATGATCATTTTGGTCCAGAAGTCTGGTAATCACTGTGAAAAGAATGCAGTTACAAAATGAGTCATTTTTCTCTTTTTTTTTAATTAGGAAAGCTCATTATGTTGACAATTAGAGCGCATTAATCATCTTTCCCCAGATGTGTATACCCAGCATGATGTTAAGCTCATAGAATGTAAGCACATTACAATTATTATTTTAAAAAAAATCTGATTATGTTTCAAAGTAGATCTCGTAAAAACAATAATAATAGAGTGAGACCAACTACAGCTGTCACATTTGTTGGTGTATCTCAGTACAATACTGGTATGAGACATAGCAAATCCTACTTTACACTGAGGGCTGACTGGAGGACGGTGCATGGAGGAGTGCCTCAGGTGTTCTGGTGAAACCTGCCTGTGTGTGATTCTCCGTCCCGACCTGCTGACCTCTGCCCTGCAGACACTAACCTAGTCTTGTATTCCCGCCCCACAGAGCAGAGAGTAGAAGATGTCCGACTGATCCGAGAGCAGCACCCCAACAAGATACCGGTGAGTTTGCGAGCCGGTGATCGGCTGAACACCGAAGGAACAAAACACATTTTTTGAGGAAGGGAGAAAGAAAAAAAAGAAGCAACCGTCAGGGCATGAGTTGGAGCGGGTAAGAGACCACGAGGCAGACGTACTGCTGCAGGAAGTGTTGCCACATGTTTTCCGGTTGTGCGCTGAACTCTCCACACGTTTAAATGTCATGCGTCGCATTGCTGCAAGGCTCTCTCTGCTTGGGGACTTGTGGTTGGAGGTTGTTTTTGTTTTTGCCTCCATGGTCAATATTTATTTGACACAGAGTTGTTGATTAGTTTATTTTCTCGTGAGAAATGCTTGTGACAGTGGCTGCCAATGAATCAGGTGTCCAGGCTCTCCTAGCAACCCCAAAAAAAACAAACGCACACCTCGTGTTTCACCTGCTTGTTTTATCGTTTTGAGATGGAGATAGAGTATCACCACAGCCTTCCATCTGCTGATCATGTCATGCTAAGTGTTGACAAAAGAGGCGGATGCGCTGTGTCGCTGTAACGCCACAGTGGAGTCTGTGTGTGGTCGATTGAGGTTAGGGGTACTGTTCAGAAAGCTGCCTGAAATACTGACGAGAGCTCAGAAAGTGTGTGTTTTGTCCCTCGTGCATCTCTATAAAACATATCTTTGGACATGTTTCACTGTTTCTATATCTATAATTCATTTATTCTCTTTAATGAACTTCCAGAAAATGTATTCAGTGTATATGATATCACTACCATGATGTATAATTTCTCTTCCGAACAGTAGGTAACGTCCTAAGGAAGCATAAACACGCTCATTAGTAGGTGTGACATCAGATGGCTCGGATAAGTTGAGTGTTTTCAAATGTATGAATTCGTACAGTCAGAGGACTGTGGCTCAGTGGCAGCCAGGTTAGAGTAATTAGGAGTGTAATTCGTACATGTCAGAGTAGTCTGTGTACTGGCAGTTTAAAGGCTTGACTAAAACACATCTTTACTTCATTAAATATCTCACTGAATAAAACACATCTTTACTTCATTAAATATCTCACTGAATAAAACACATCTTTACTTCATTAAATATCTCACTGAATAAAAGTTTTCATGTACTCTCTTCATAGAATTTCACCTTTCAGAAGGGAAGGAGTCATTGTGTGTGTGTGTGTGTGTGTGTGTGTGTGTGTGTGTGTGTGTGTGTGTGTGTGTGTGTGTGTGTGTGTGTGTGTGTGTGTGTGTGTGTGTGTGTGTGTGTGTGTGTGTGTGTGTGTGTGTGTGTGTGTGTTCCGTAGGTAATCATTGAGAGGTACAAAGGAGAAAAGCAGCTTCCCATCTTGGACAAGACCAAGTTCCTGGTGCCAGACCACGTCAACATGAGTGAGCTCATCAAGATCATCAGGTAAACCTGAAGTCCTCTCTTCCTCTCCTTTCCTATCCCATTCCTTTTACTCTCCTCTCATTATCGTTGCTTTCCCCTTTTCTCCTAGCACCTCCCGTCTTCTCCTTTCCTATATTTGCCTTTCCTTTCCTTTACTCTCCCCTCTCCTTTCCTTCCCTATCACTTCATCCCCAATTGTTACACCCTCTCTTCCTCTCCTTTCTTTATGCCCTCCTATATTTTCCTCTGCTACCACCCCTCTTTCCCCCTTATTCCTATCCCCTCCTGTCCTCTCCTCCCTTGCTGACTCTGTCATGCCAATGTCTCACCAACAGGAGGCGCCTCCAGCTCAACTCCAACCAGGCGTTCTTCCTGCTGGCCAACGGCCACAGCATGGTGTCGGTGTCGGCCGCCATCTCTGAGGTCTATGAACGCGAGCGGGACCAAGATGGCTTCCTCTACATGGTGTACGCCTCCCAGGAGACCTTTGGCTCCGCCCCGGCCGCCCAGTGAACCGCCTCCCTTCTTCCCCCACCTCGCAGGCCATTGAACAATTGTAGTTTTTAGCCCCCTCCATGTCTCTTGCCACACACCTATTAATCTCGACTGTAAGAACTAAAAAACACATCCGGCTTAATCTAAAATCGGCGTTCGGTGACTTGGCGTTGGTTCAGGTCGTGATCTTAGTTGTGACCGCAGTGCACCGCCACACTCCCCGAATAGCATACAGAGAATAGTTTCAAGTAGAGAAATCCCCAAACCGGACTCGGGCCAATAGAGTCTTTCAGCGTGTGCGTGTCTCTGCTTCTTTCCTCTCGGGCGGATCATGTCCGGCTGTCGTGGCAGACGTTATTTTCAGTGTTGTGGTTCCGTGTCTCCTCGGCTGTATTTACGTTAATGTATATACACATTTCAGGTAGTGATATAGCATTGAAGTGGTGAGGCTCCACCACCTGATATATATATACATTAGCCTCTGAACAAAGCCAACCTTAATCTGAAGGTTTTTCGGAGGCGGGCACTAGAGAACGGTGAGGGTTTCTGGGTTCCCGTGTTTTTAAGGGGGGCATTTTTATTGCAGTGAGAAGGTCTAGCTCTGAGATTTGCAGTTTGGATCGGAGTACTTTTGCAAGATATACCTGCTAAACCAAGTAGAGAAGATTCCTGTTAATCAATGCGTCTCATCCCATTCTCTCAATGGTCTTTTGGTGTTTTTAATCCCTCCCCCGCCTTTTATCCTAAAGCATCTTTACTGTAACAAAACTATGTTGAGAGTGAGGAGGGTGCTTTTGCTTTGGAAACGGTTGATTGTAGTTTGCAACAAGAAAAATTAGAAAAAAAATAAATGCCTTGGTGTACAGATATTATTGACAGCTTGAATATATAAAGGGTTCCAATGGGAGTGTAACCAAGTTGACTTTGGGACACACTACAGGAGCACGGTCTGATTGCATGTGTGAATGGAGGATGAAGATGATGATGAGGTGTTTTTTTTTTTTTTTACAACCTCCGTCACAAGTATTTATGGAGGTGATCAAGGAGCGGAGGACTGTCAGACAAAATGGTGCCGCTGAGGCAGGTTGATGAGCACGGCTGTGTTCTTCCTTTTGAGCCACAGGGCCGATTCCCAGAGCCGCCACGCTTGTTCAGTTTCAGTCCGCTGAAATTCAACAAGCACTTTCTCTCTGGGGAGCGAACACCTGCCCAGTGGGTTTTTAAGGGCTGCACTCTAAAAACCAACAAAAAACTAGAATATCCTGTCTGTCTATAGATGGTCCTTCGTGCTGCGCTGTGCTTCCCCTCCTCCTCCTCCTCCTCCTCACCATCTTCTTCACAGATTGAGGTTTAGCTGCTTTTATATATCGCGGTATTTTATCATTTTGGTTCTTTTGATTTTATGTGATTTTTATTTCATTACGTACAACATGTCCATCCTCTTCTTCGCTGTCTACATACAGACACTGTTTGTTACGGAGGGGTGGAGCGTTTGTTTCCGTGCTCTTTTCTGCCTGCTCCTCTGTTTCTCACACACACACACACACACACACACACACTCATACACACACACAGCAATATCACACAGCCTCTTTTTATGTATTTATGTTGGTATTTTGTAAACAATAAAAGGAAGAAAAAAAAGGATCAGCTGTGGGGTGCCTGTGTTTTTCTACCTGTAAACGCTTTCATCGACATGCTCGTTGTCCAAAAGCGGTCCCAACCATCCAAACTGATTTCATATTATTGTTTTGTATCTGGCATCATCATAATGCCACATCCTATCACATGGTGTCCCGTGCAGTTTCCAGATATCATTTGTCTCACACATTTACACCTCAGAGGGAAAGACTGAATGTTTCCCTGGTACAGAAGTCACGGAGAAAAAAATAGGATGTCACAGCAGAGACATGTCGTGTGTTCATGTCATATACAAATATCACACGCTGTGACCTGAAACGAGTGTGTTGTTACAAAAATAAATGTCTCGACACATTTGTTATTTCCGTTCTTTACATTTTTTGTCTGTTTTACGTATAAAGGTACGCGCTGTCAATGGGGAACGCATCCAGTGGTCCTGGCATCTCGACACACTGCAAATTATAATAACACGTGCAAAGAGACAAAACTCAAGCAAAGTAGGAAAAACAGCCTCGCCATTTTATAATATAAAACGATGTAAAAAAAAAAGGCTTACGTCTGTGTCAAAACAAAGGTCACCACTTTTTTTTTAGCTTGCTAACAATGTACCAAAATAAAGGCTCGTTTCTGTATTTTGTAGCATTCTGAAACATCTAATCTTGTGTAAACACAAGTCTTTTCCACTGTTGCCCTGTCATTTGCTGCGGATGAGAATGTTTGTTTTTATCCGTGACAAAACAAACACTGTAATCTCCACCGGATCCTTTGAAGTCTTCCAGTCCGCTGGTAAAGTTTCAAGATCGGACTTTAATTTAAACACAGATCTGCTGAACAATTTTTGGATTCATAGCAGACTCATGAGGAGAAGTGGGAAGTTCTAAAATGATTCAGGTTTTGATCACACAACTTTAAGTAAGACACTTTCTAATAGGAAAAGTAAATGCACAGGAATGTGCACATTGTAATATAATTGAAAATATTGAAATGTTTATATCAAATGTATTGACGAGAGGGCGAGGGAGGCCGACGGCAATGGGATTCGGAATGAATACTACAGAAATGGCAATTTGGTGTTGGAAACTCAGAGAGGGATGCCGTTTTTTTTAATGAACACATTAGTATGACTTTGCTTTGTTTAATATTTGTGTTTTATTGTTGCAGACTGATCCTGTTGTACTATACACACTCCGATAGAGCAACTCAGAGGCTGTTGCAGCCAACCTTGTAAGACAAATGTTAAAGGGTGAAGTGCACGTGGATCACTAGCAGTACTGATGATGGGCCTGATGCTGTATTAATAAATACACTGGAGTATAGATATGGGGGGTCAATAAGGTAAGTACCGGTGTAGCAGCTCGCCGGTGGCTTGTACCGTCCATGTTTTGGTCTTATGTCATGATACATATGGACAATATAACTCAAATTCCTCATAGGAGGCGTGGCGACTTCATGAAATGCAGTTTTCCACTTTCCAAGAAGTGATTGCAGCTCCTAACAAGTCACTGAAAGTTTGTTTATGTCTCAAAATGATTTCATTCATGAGGATTGTAAACTGCATCATATGGGGTTGACTTTTCCATAAAGGACTGGATGAGCTATCATCCATCAAATAGTTCATGAAATCTGCCTGAATGATGCCTTCATAATGCAAAAGACCCATCCGCACATCATTATGATACAATCTGGTTTCATAATATGCGCCTTGCTGTCATTTCCAGTCAGATTGACCCTGAAACACACGGTTGAGTTTCTAATAGCTTTCAAATAATGTCAGTATTGTTTTGGTACAATTAAAAATATGAAGCAAAATATGGCACTTCACGCAATTATTGTCACAAAGCCGTTAAAGAAAGTTTGCAGTAGGTCATGAAATTAATCATGAAAAATTAAAACAAATTAAAACTGCGAGCAGCTGTGAGCGGGCCCTCGCTCCACAGCACGGCGGGGACGCCTGCAGGTCGCTGGCTCACCCGGCCGAGAACGGCGAGCCGAAGTGTGTTAAAACAAGACAAAGTGTGTTAAAACAAGACAAAGTGCGTTAAAACAAGACAAAGTGTGTAAAAACAAGACAAAGTGAGTTAAAACAAGACAAAGTGAGTTAAAACAAGACAAAGTGAGTTAAAACAAGTCAAAGTGTGTTAGACAAAGTGAGTTAACGCAAGACAAAGTGTGTTAAAGCTAAATAAAGTCAAAATGAAAAAACAAACATTTATTGTTCCTTTTTGAAAGCCACATTATTGGATTGAATGTAACTGTTGAATATGAATGTGTTATATAATGTTTTGTAGAACAGAGATCCAGACATCGAACTCATGGCCGATGTCTTCTGGTGAAACAATAAACAAACTAAACAGACACATTAAGCATACACAAGACGTGCAGTTTTAAAGAATACACCTGTACTTCATAGAAGTAGAAGTTTGAGGTACTTGTACTTTGGTTTTTTACTTTCATGCTACTTCATACTTCTACTGGAAAACATATGTTTTACTCCTCTACATGTGTTTGAATCCAAAAGGATTGGGACTACTCATTTTTGTTGTGGGAAACCTAATCATCAGGCAGCGCCGGGTCTTTGCCGTCTTTGCCGGCGGCGGGGTGGTCGACAAAGACCATGTAGCCATCGTTGTGAGCGGCGTCCTCGTCTTTGCCATCTTTGGCGCCGTGGAATCGGTACATGAACCTGGAGTGGGCGAGGAGGATGCTCGTGGAGTCCTCACCCTCAGAGAGGTCGTCCAAGTCATCAAGGGCTGCTGTGTCGTCAGCACCGTTCCTTTGTGAGAAATATGAGAAGCCATTAATTTACACTATGAAATCATCTGTCATGAAATACTGTTGAAGATGGCACGTGGACGTGGTTACCGTCTGTCTATGGCCACGAAGAGGAGGCTGCTTGACTTCAACCTCCTTGTGCTGTTTCTTTGGGTATGGAGCCATCTGCTTTCCTTCATGTGCACGTTTTTTTAGCATGACTGTGGAATGGCTCCAATATTTGTGTTAAAATGGATTATGTTGTATTATCTTCATAATGCTTATTTTCCATGTCAATCCATAATAGCTCTTGAACACGTCGTCATCGAGTGATCACATGGCCAAGTTCCACCTTCACCAGGAAGCAACACAAGTTGGTCCTGATGAGTCTCCAAACAAGAAGGTGTATTTGTTGTGACAAATTATCATGAAAGTAGTAATAATTCAAAATGGCGGAAAATCTTAGTAGGCGGAGCTTAAGCGTCTCAATCTGTTTCTTGTAGAGTACATCCACCCGGACATGTGTGCCAAATTTCAAGTCAATCGGTGATAGTTGGAAAAAATGGATAGCTTTTACATCCAAAGGGGGCGCTAGCGAGCTGATTTTTTTCGATTTTTTTCTGACATCCCAATCAGATTTGGCATTTTCGCCAATTCAGAGAGGTGTGGAAATTTTGAATGGTGCATGTTTTGTCCAAGCACCTCTTTTGTCCATGCAAAGCCAGCAAATCAGAATAATAATAAACATTTGAATTTCAAAAGGTCCTTTGCTCTGACGTAGTCAGTGCTCGGGCCCTAATGATTGCACACACACACACACACACACCCACACCCACACACACGTACACTTCTCTCTTTATCGCGTTCACACATCTATTAATGGAACAAGACACTCACTTGCACGGCCATACCCACGTGCATGCTGGGGGTCACTGTTGCCTACGTGTTTCAACGCCGTTGAAAGTCAGAATCAAAACGGACAAAAAGTCTGAGCGCTGTGCGGGCCATCACTCCATCGGGTCAGTACAGTCTTTTGACTCATAATAATAATATAATGTATATATCATACAGTGAATGGCAGCTTCAGGGTCCTGCTTCAAAAGGTCTGCTGTGAAAAAGGGATCATTGATATGCGTTTTGAGTTTTTTTTAAATGGTGAATATTATCTTTTACTTAATAAATTGAGCATATACACATTGTGATAAAAGACAGAATCTGAACATATTTTATTACTCACCTCAAGGTTCAGATAAAACAAGGTATGTAATTACGTAATGAAAAAAAATCAGACCTACAAATGAACGGCGTTCAAACATTTGCACACAAATATTCCAAAAGCACTTTTACTTGATGAACATGCTGGAGGATCAGTTAACCAGGCACAGTTGAGCTTTTTTGCAGATTTAGACTCACGTCTGGTTTAAGGAAACTGCTAAATGAATAAAAAGCATCAGAGATGACTTATTTTTGAAGGCCACACTGGTTCCCTGAACAAAGCCAATGGGATTTTACCCCATTGGATCTCGGATTCTTCCAGAAAATAAGCTCTGGGGCAAACAATAACATGACATTTAGAAGTTTGGTTTCGCAAGGTAATGTCACAAATGTAGACCACTTTTAGGGTTTTGGTATGAGGCTCCAAACGGTCACACGACAGTCAGAGGACATGGCGGGATGACGTTTTGTAGTCTCATTTAGCAACTCGTTAGCAATTGCCTTTTTGAATGGCATGAATGTTTTGTATTGAATTGAACAAACTGTTAAGTTTGTGTTCCCCACAGACCTTATTTCAGGCATCTAATCAAGAACCCATTCAAAATAAATGCTGACTCATTCCTGCCCTCTATTTCTGACACAATGACCCCTTGATTAAGCCCCGCCCCCCTGCTGCTGCTCTGCTCCAGAAGGGATAAACTTAGTTAATGAAGCGCTAACGTGCTATGCTAATGTTGGCTCCACAAGTTTTTAGATAGAAACGTAACGTTTTAGAAACGTGTGTGTGTGTGTGTGTGTGTGTGTGTGTGTGTAAAATGGCCGATTCTGCGCTTCGATTGGCCCGTCTGACATTTGGTGGGCGGGGCTTAACAAAAGCGTCAATTCATGACACAACACAAACGCATTAGTTTGAACAACAGATAGACATTTTTTCTACAGACTGAATGTTCAGTATTTGCCATTTTAAATAAGCATCCCGTGCCTGCGGTGCCCTCCAGGGGCACAGATACGAGCGCCATCTTAAGGGCCGCTGCCCTCGTGTCTATAAACGCTGGGTCCTGCCCAGGGACTCACTCAAGAGAGAGAAACATTTTCACACTTATCAAGACTCTTTCCAATTTGAACAGTCCTGAACTGTGTTTTGCATAAAAGACTGTACATGCTGAGTTAATTACAGCGACAAAAAGAGTCGGATCCGCCCCCTCACCGGGAGTCAGATCGAGTTCAGGATCGACGTTCCCCTTCAACCTTCAGTTCACTTGCATCGACAACATGGGGAAAAGAAAACGCCATCGGGTGTAAATGGGGAAACAAACGGGAACTTTTGAGACATCCAACACGGGCGCGACCTGAACGACTCAAAGTCATTCTGAACCGACGAGAGAAAGTGTCTGAAACTGTTTGGCGTGCGCTCCGATCGTCTCGGGGGTATATATAGAGGATCAGCCTTCGGCACTGGAGGCCATGTTGCTGTGGGCGTGTTGGCTCAGAGGTAGAGAGGCTGCAGATCACCCAAAGGTGCTGGATTTAGCCCCTGGGCTCCGTTGAACACATGAATGAATCACTCGGCTGCTGAAGGGCGACTGCAGTCCCCGAGTCTGACCCGACCACACGGACACTTCGATGAAGACTGTGCCTCAGCACAAAGGTCCGATACGCCACGTCCGTGATGCAGTTCGTCCTTTTGGTGGGGTGGGGTCTGGGGGGGAAGTGAGAATCACTCAGTTCCTTTTCAAAACAACGTTCCCTGTGGAGTTTTTCTTGTCTACGTTTCCATCAAGCGTGTTCTCACCATGGTGCATCGGGCGTCTTCTGACTCTTTGAAACTAGATTTTAAAAACCTCCGCCGTGTTCATCTATTTACCGCGGAGATCGTCATCCAAACATTGCTCTACTAGAAGTCCCACGCATCTTTGATTTTCAGCCGTAATGTCGTCAACATCACAGATACACCAACACAGGAGCTACGAGACTGTGAAACAAAGGTCAAGCTTGTTTTGAGAGAAACCATAGGTTCCTGAAAAAATCTGAAGCGAGCAATGCATCTTCGATTTAGCATAGTTAGCCTCAAAGTATTTGGTGAGTTGCCAGTGTACACGGCCTCGTACCCTTTTATTTACCCCGTCACCCAATTCTTATTTCTGTTACTCCGAATGAAATGTTTCTTTGGTCCCGATTCCTCACGTAGTCGGTCGGCTTTCTTTCTGTCTAAAAGGATTTTCTGAAACATCCATTGAGAGCATGAACAGGAATTTCACTTTTGAAGCCGGAGCCGTTCGACAGGCTGTTTGCACGGACCTGTGTACAAGCCACTCATGAGGATTATCTCGGTTAGGATCACTACAAGGGTACAATGTTGACACGAGCACAGATAAATCAGGTCATTCCCACCCCCCTATACATGATAAACACCATCAACCCGGTTACTGATGACCGTTATTCCTGAAAGCATGCCCCAAACTCGAATGACAAACCTTGAACCTGAAGCAGCTTTAGAGTGTGTAGTTTCGAGTAATGCGGCGAACTCAAAAGCGCCGATGTGCATACAAACTACACCGTCGATGGAAACAATACTCCCACAAGCCAATGCTCAAAAGGAAACACAGGAATCTGCTCGCAGCTGCAAAAGACAAAATGCAATTGCAGGTGGTAGTTAGGCTTCTTTTTGAGAACTGTAATTAGCTGTGGCGCTTCTAAAGTGGGACTGTGATTGCCTTTGCCCAGAGCACATATTGCAACATTTCTTGTTAGTATAAAATGCAAAAAAATATATATATTTGGTTCATTTCTAGCTGCAAAAACAGCAGATTTTGATTGTCTGGTTGTCTGCTGCACCAGAGCCAACGTGAGCGGCAGAGTTCCAGCTAGTCTCTGAAATGAAGCGAGGCGCAGTTTAACATATCTCCGGCTTTGTATTTGTGGAGAAGGAGGAAAGCTAATCTGACTTTAAAAAACACAAAAAATACAAAAAACGGACTGTGACAAGCGCTCCCCTCTGCTCGCCAGACTGTTTCTTTCAGCATCCTCCTCTCATTTCTCTGTGAGCGGCTGTATAAAAACAAGAGACTGCGTCTTTTGAGCAGATTGCGTCGCCTCGTCGTCCCCAGAGGCGGCTCCTGCTGCCGGCTCCTGCTGGCTTCAGCAGGAGCATGAGGTACAGGTGTGTCAGGAGTATGACAGTTTAAATCCGCTGGGTGTCTCTGCTGGTTAGTCCCCCGAGTCCTTACTGTCGGAGTGAGGAGTGTACTTCAGCCGAAATATCCCTGTGAAACACAACAGATAGATTCAGTTGCGGTGTTGAAGCTTTGGCAACGCCCACAAGCGGAGTCAAGCGGCAGTAGGCCCTCCATGCCTGGTGACAAGCAGCGGGGCTGTAATAACACTTATTTTCATGGATCCATCGATTAACCAGTTAGTTGTTTAGTCAGAAAACAGTGAATAATGGTTTTGTCCTCAACTGAAAAGATATTTGGTTTCATGTCATAGAGGAGTTAAGAAACACGGAAATATTCACATTTAAGAAGCTGGAATCAGAGAATTCTGACCTTTTCTGTTCTTCTTCTTCTTAAAATGAATTAAACCGATTAATCGATTATTGAAATAGTTGCCGATTAATTTAGTAGTTGACAACTAATGGATTCATCGTTGCAGCTCTAAAAATCGGCCTCTTCTTTTGAATTTTTGGACAGATCATTGGTTACATCACATCTATCTGTTTCTATAAACAAGATGAGTGGATATCGATGTTTCAAAAGCCACAAAAATACAAGGTCAAAATCAGCATTGTGGGCAACAAATAATAATATTCATTCTATTTTACAACTTTTTTGGTAAGAATCCCAAATCATTTGTATTTGGTAATTAGTAAATCTGAAGCAGAGCTGTCCAAATATTTCTTTTTAAATGTCTAAACTGCGTCTCAGTATCAAGCGCTTATGGTAAATTCATTTTTTATAAACAAAGACTCCAAAGTCTCCAAAGTCTCGTAAACTCACAAAAACAATCTCTCACGTTTGGACAAAAGGTTTCGAGTCAAAACAGTAGTGCTATTTATTGATGGTGAGGCTTGTTGGGGGTAATTACATATTGAGAACGACACACTTTGTTTTGCACTCAAACAACTGAGAACATAAATACCATCTATCTGAAAACAGTCAAACTATCGACCCGATGAGTGTGCCACCAAAATAATAATTGACTTGTTTAATTATAAATCAATTAATAAACAATTTAAAGCATGCAGGAGAAAACAAACCTTTTTTTTTTTAATTGCTCATTTGAAATGCCAAATGAATAATGGCGTTCTGTGTTGCTGATCACTGAATCAACAACACGTTCCTTCCTGCACTCGCTCACCTTGCTGCGCGGCGTCCATCGCCGGCTGTTTGCATTCCTCTGCTCGGTGTCCGTTGGCGCCGCAGTTGTAACATGACACGTTACCCGCTGACCGCTTGTGGGCTCCGTTTCCCACGATGCCGTGGGGCTGGTAGAAGGCGAAGCCCTGCTGCTGGTCGTGCGGCGCCGGGCTGTGGCGGTAGAGGGGCGGAGGCACCATCATCGGGTAGGAGAAGGGCGCGGCTCCGCTGCCGGCGCTGGACGAGGCGATCAGGGGGCTGAGATGGAGCAGGGGGCCGAGGGTGAAGAGCGAGGGGCCGGCCGAGAACGGCTGCAGGTAGCCGGCCGCCGCGTAGCCGGGCAACGCCCCGTAGGCGCCACAGTTACCCCGGCAACCGCAGGAGCTGCAGACACACATGGATGGGGCTTGACCTGAACTTTGATCCAATAAAGAGGCAGAGGAGGGGGAAGAGGAGGGGCTAGAGCTCGACTGGGCCGGGAAGTAAGTGTTGCCCGGCACCGCAGCCACGGGGACGCTGCCTGCGGTTGCCTTGGGGACAAAGCCGCCGCCGCCGCCGCTGGAGCTGCCCGACTTTGTGACGGGGCAGGAGGAGGAGAAAGAAGTAGGGGGGTAGGAGTAGAATCCAGATGGTGAAGGGGAGGACGAGGACGAGAGGTGGAAGTGCAGCGGCGGGTGAGAGACGTGGTGGAGGCTGTTGGAGGTGGAGGTTAAAGCAGAACTGGTTTCCACCATCAGACCCACCGCTCCACCCGCCAGGCCCCGGCAAACCAGCGAGTCCTGGAGCGAGGGGGAGCCGTCCACGTTGCGCCCGGGGAACAGCTTCTCCAGCCGCACCCCCATGCCCACGCCGAGCCCCGACGGGAAGCCGGCCCCGGGCGGGCCCGAGCCCAGCGGCTTAGTCCTGTCCTCCGTGCACAGCGGCGGCGGCCTGGGCTTACGGGGGGACGCCAGGATGCGTACTGGGTTGGAGACCGGGGAGAGCAGGGCGGGGTAACTGGCCTGCGGGTGGTAAGGAGGCTGCGGGTGGCCGAGGGAAAGGTGGGAGGAGCAAGAGGGAGGGTGAAGGGGAGCCGGGTCGGTCTGGACAGGTAGGACCTGGGCCGTGGGGCGACTGGAGCCCGAGGGACAGCTGGAGTTCAGGATGAAGAGACAGGACCGGTCCTTCTCTGGACCCCCTCCTGCTGCGTCCGGACCTGACACACCTGAAACACAGATACACATAGGTGGTGTGGTGAAAGCCATTTTCCATGCCTCTGTGTGTTTGTGTGTAAATCTGTTGGGACGCAACGTATAAGTTAGGTTAGGCTTCAAGCAGTGTTTCCCCTAACATTATAATAGAGGGGCGGGGCGCCACCCTGAAATACGCCGCCCTGTAATTTTCTCTATATCGCCAGATCACAATACGTCATTTAAGGTTCTCTTTCCTATAGAACAGCTCTACACCTTGTTCTGTTATTAAACAAACTAAACGGCCGTATTTTATTGATGGGATCTACACGACAGCGTGTCATTTCTGTCTCTACGTGGTCGCGCGTAAACACTTCTCCTCTCCTCTGCGCTTTGTGTCGCGCACGGCGTTGTTCCGTTCCGATGCACAGAGACACGTGAGCACACAGGTGAGCGCTGAGCATCCAGCAGCGGGCAGAGAGCGGAGACAAATATGTCGCGTGGAAAGCAGACCAATATATCTGCGTTTTAAACGCTCCCAGGTAGAAGATAGCAAGAGTAGCCCTCCTGCAGGATCACCGGAGCAGCTCTCTGAACCCGGAGCAGCGCTCCTGCTCCAAGTGAAACGAGCCAAAGTGCTCGTGTCTTGTTCCAACAACGAGCTGCTGGCTTCACACACTACAAAGAACACGGACATAAAACTAAGTCATGAATAAATAGATGGAGAAATGCCTGCACTTTCGGGGAAATGTTTACGGTCCGTTGTGAACAGGTTACGTTGCGCATGCGCGACTCGGCGATTTTTGGCGTTTTGCCAAAAGTTAATCTCCGCAAAGTCTCAGTGAAGTCGTCTTTTATGCTATTCCGTCTCAAAACCAGAAAAAGATCTCCTCTCAACATGGAGAGTGAACTGAGATCAGCCGTATCAAGTCTACAACCGCGTTTTAAACAGATGTGTAAAGGAAAGCAGCTCACTGCAGCACTAATACTGATACAACCTGATGCTCACACATCTACTCACTGTTCTGTTCTGCAATTTGCTTTTAGTTTTCCAAAATGAGCTATTTAGTAGTAACTACATATTATGTATTTGTTGAACAAATAGAACTTTATTTTTATTGTTCTAAGTGATTGCAATTTTTTTCATTTGTTTGGTCTGGTGGGGCCATCTGGTTTAATTATAAGTTGTAGTAATATTCTTTATTCTCTTATTTATAAAAGCACAGATGGAGTCACAAAATGATGTTATTTACAGAAAAGGCAATGCTTTTGGGGTTTGTGTCATTGTCGGTGTCGTCGTGGTCGAGCAATAGATCTGGCCTCGTTCTTTGTGTTTTAATCCCTCTGTGGTGATGCAATAGTTCTGTACGTACGCCTGTGAATGTCTCTGGTCCTGTCGAAGGCGGAGTCACAGCCGAGTGGCGTTCGGGGGGAGCAGGGAGAGCTGGAGTAGCCTGAGGACGAGCTGCTGTCTGTAGAGACGGGGTGAAGATGCGGCGCAGCCTCCACCTCCACTCGCAGCTCCCCTGAAACACATTTCAATACATTTGAATTTTAAGATGTTTTAACCTTCTATTTCTTAAAATTCCAGGGAACGAGGCATCGTGGCGGTTTCACAATTGTCCATACATTCCCCTCTGGGAGCTGCTCAGTGTGCACACTGCCTCATACTGCTGGACACAAGACACTTAACATGTACATTTGTGTTTTATTTGCATTAAAATGAAATAAATCAACTCATTTCAAACATTCTTAACTCCCGTGTGAATGAATGCAAATGAGCTGAATCAGCCTGAGACGAAGCGGCCGTGTTACCTGCGGTGGAGGTGGGATGTGTCGAGGGTCCCCTGTGACTGGAGGGCGTCACCCTGGCGATGCCGCTGCAGGGCCGCTTCTCCATCTGAATCTCCCTGCAGGACACACACACACACACACACACACAAGTATGTTTAATCCCGTTTTTTAAAAGAATGTTCATGTGATGGATGAACCTTTTTTGTCTAGAAAATATCCTAAATACCACACATTTAAATGTTATTGTCTCTTTAAAAGGGCACAGGTTATGTCGGAAACCTGAGACCTCTCAGTTTTTGTTTGAGAGATGAACGGCAGCTTGTTTCCTCTTCTCACCACCAGGGGGAGACATTATCCACTTAACGCGCTCCTCAGCGCTCAACTACTCCTCTACAAACACATCTGTAAGCCCATCAAACCCGTGGCATGGAAAACCACTGCAGCAACTTTCCATTTTCTGGGTCTTGTTTGAGCATTCGCGCACACACACACACACACACACACACACACACACACACACACACACACACACACACACACACACACACACACACACACACACACACACACACACACACACACACACACACACACACACGCGCGCACTGCCACATGCGTACTGGAAACCCGTTGATTCTGGCGATTGGAAACATGATCTCGAGATAATTCAAGCGATGTGAGAAAAAACCCAGGTGTGTCGGTGTGTGCCGGATGTGTGTCGGTGTGTGTGTGCGTGAGAGAGTCGGAGCATGCGGACGCATTTGCTTCCAAGTCCTTGTTTTTGTGGCTTTCTGCTGGTTATCTTCTCATGAGTATATCTAATCTCCCCGGCCCACTCACAGCTGGTTAACTATTAACGCTGTATGGACCGTTGATGCCGCGTCCTCGCCTTCGACATCAGCGGCCGTTCGGTCCGCCTGTTAATCGTTAATAGGAGAAGGCGTCCGCTAAACTTCCTCCTGCGCAGTGCCACAAAGAGAGATCTGTCAGAGGGGCGATTTAACAGCAACGGGGCTCTTAGTGCTGCAGCCATACCAACATCAGCAACTCCCTCCACAAGACAATTTACTACATGACAAAAACAGTTATTGTCCCTCACAGAACACAGAAGTTGACGGTCTGCGAAAACAATGAAATGGTTTTTTTAAAGGAGTCTCGTGGGTTCGAGGAGAGCACGGATCGCGGCTTCAGAGTCAGAAAGTGCCGACCGACGGAAAGACAAATAGCAGTGACAACATTCAAAATGTGGGGGACACTGACTTTTGTATCTCGAGTTGAGTCTTTTGTAGCTCGAGTTGAGTCTTGAGTTTCTTCTTTGCTCCTTGGGTCAGGTCGTACTTGTTCAGGTCCTCCTCCGTCAGCGCCAAAAACTGAAAGTGACACCAGACAAAATAATATGTGTTTTAATAAAAAATGCAGACATACTGATTCATCGGTGTGACACACACACACACACACACACACACACACACACACACACACACACACACACACACACACACACACACACACACACACACACACACACACACACACACACACGACTGCAGGTGGAAATACAGATTTTAGTGAGCAATTGAGCGCAAACTGCTGTTTCCTGTGAGACATGTCTTGAATGAATACATAGGAAGCACCAGCATCAGAAGCCCACCCACCTCCTCCATGGTGAGCTGCTTGAAGACGGGGTAATACTTGTGGAGCCGAAGCCTGCGGAGCCAGTCCAGGATGCCGTTCTGCTCCGCACTGCTGGACTGGGACGGGCATGACGCCTGCGGGTGGGACTGGGAACGAGACAGGGGATGGGACTGGGCATACGGATGGGACTGGGAGTGGGAGTGGGGCGTCGGCTGGGAAAGGGACAGGTGCAGGGACTGATGCTGAGCGCCGGCCGGGCCGCTGGTCTGAGCATGAAGGTGGTGCTGAGGGTATGAGTGGGGCTGACTGTGTTGGGGGTGTGGCTGGGTGGAGGGATCGGAGCCGCCCGCCAAAGAGCACTGGGCGGGCAGACCTGGCACAGGGTGGGGGAGCGAGGACAGCTGGGGAGGCGGAATGGGGGGAGGAAGAGGAGGAGGAGGAGGATGAGGGAGGGGGGAGAGGTGAGGGGAGGAGCGAATCAAGACAGAGCTGTGGGTGCTGACGACGGGCTGGACGCTGGCCACTCTGTATACCGCCCTGAGAGAGGACATACGGTCAGAGGAGGCTAAGATGGTGAGGATGAAGGTGATGATGATGGTGATGGAGGTGAGGAATGACAGAAGAAAGGAGAGAGAGAGAAAACGTACCTGTTGGCTCCTCTGTGCTGAACCATGCAGCCAAGATCTGAGGGACAGAGAGAGACAACAAAAAGACCTTCATCGTTTGTCACCATCATCATCATCCTCACCAAACCACAGATCATTTACGTAGTTCAACGTTAATCCACACAGTGTAAGAGAAAGTTTTACCAGCGGTTGTTATCCATCAATATCTAGTCACACAGTTACATTATGATGCCTTCAGGCTGCTCAGTGAAAACCAGTGTTGAGGAAAAGTAAATGACGACGTTATCATGATGTGTTTAAATGTAATCTCGTAAAATGTGGTTTTGTTGAGAAACTTGAATAAATACATCAAATATAGCTGTTAGAGTTGAATTATGAGCGATTTAACTTCCTAACACTAAGCTCATTAACACGACTAATGACAAGATCAGTTCCAATCTTTTATTTGCTTATCATTTGCTTTTATGTTTTAATTTATTTCTGATGGTTTACGCTGATTTCAGGGCGGTTGAAATAAATTTTATGAAACGGTGGCAAAAAAAAATCATTTAAGACCAGCTGCTATAACCAAACAAGAACGGGATGTGCATCTGCAAATTTTATATGATCAATGATCGGCAAAAAATACATGATCAGGAAACTGTAAAAGTTACATTTGTTCCCTTTTTGTCGTTCGCGATGATCCGATGCGTGACTCTGACCAGTGATGCGATTCGAACCGGACGTTTTATGCTCCAATAATCAGGACATGATCTGAGTCCACTAACGATTTTGTAAAACTAAGTTCCCCCCAAAATGAATCACACAAAAGCACCACCTTAAAACGCTGTGAATACCAGAGATATATGTTTATTATGCCTCGGAGATAAGTCATGAAAAGAAAAAAGAAAGAAAATGGACTGAAAATCTCAGTGTGCTGAAATCCCAAAAAAGAAAAAGGTTTAAGCGCGCTCTCTCCCAGCCACACGAGCAGATGTCCCTCTTGGACGCAATGCATTCTGGATGCCTGGAAACATCTGCAGAAGATTGCCAGGGATGAACCAGACGTCAGGCAAAACTATTATTTCCCAGATGCCCCAGACGGGACAGAAGGTGTGATGTAGACGAGAACAAGAGTTGATGTACTTTCTATAGTACGTCTGGTGAATAGCGTAAGAAAAGTTGTTTTTGTTGGTGCACTCGGAATCGCAGGATAATGGCTAAAATAAAGCCATTACTGTAATGTATAATGCAGCATTAATATCATTTAGATAGCACAAGAACACTCAAGAACAGCCTTTCTTGTTCAGTTTATGCTAAACATATCAAACAAGATATCTCACAGACAATAATGTTATGTATTAAATATGTGATGGAATACTATTAACCTCCGTTGTATGGAACATCCATACAAAGCATAATCAATCTTTGGTATTATTTCTACTCTTTCCCTCCGTCCTCAGAAAACATCTTCAACAGCAGAATAACACTAATGTGCTGCTTCCTGCTTTACTCACTTATTTCCTCATGCTGGTGTCCATGCCAGGTTTAATATATGTCTTATGAAAAGCTTGCAGGCTCGCTCATCCTGTTTCTTTTCTGAAAGCAGTGTCAGCTGTGTATTTAGTGATATAAACCCTATAACCCATGTGTTCAGTGCAATAAATGTGATGTCAGAGCCTCATATTGAGCTTATGAAGAATCGACCGGGATATATTGTGCTGTGGGGCAGCAGAACTGTGTGAGCATATTAGCCTGGCGCACACACACACACACTCACACACCCACACACACACACACACACACGCACACACGTTTTCCGACATAACCTGTGCTCTGATTTTAAAGAGACGATAGCACATACACTGCACTGGCGGCTATAAATACTCTCTGGGATGAAGTCACACTCATCGAATCAAACACGCGCACACGCAAGCACACACACACCAACATTAGGTCACAACACTCCAGGCCTCCCAACACAAACATGCCATGCTGAATTCCCACACCAGACTAAAATAGACCCCGTCCTCTCCCCTCCAACACCTCCAAATCACAAAATGAAAATCCCGCCTGCAGTCTCACCTCCCTCACCTCTCCACTGCCACCAAGCGAGACCTACACTCACGGCCTTGTCCTTTCCATTACCTCCCTTCAGCCTCTCCTCTCTCGCTCGTCTCCAAGACTGAAAGCCAAACACGAAGTCGTTCATCTTGCCCCGTCCCTCATTGGCACCGTCTTTCCCTGGCATCTAAGAATAGGGCTCTCCTGTTTTATATCCCTGCCACCCTCTTTAGAGACTTACTGGTTTAACAGACCAGCCACACATTCCTGACATTTGTGGGTTTTAACCTATCGGATGTTATCTGCTACATGTAATATATTTCTCTCCATTAAAACAGAAGAAGAAGAAGAAGAAGAAGAAGAAGAAGAAGAAGAAAGACAATAAAGAAAGAAAATAAAAAAGAAAGAAGAAAAAAAGATGTTATTGACAATAAAACAAAATCAAGACTTACTAGAGCTGGAGGTGAACGGACAGGTCGGGGATACAGGAGCCGTAGGAAGGGAGGAGGATGATGGCGGGGAGGAAAGGGAGGCGGGAGAGTCGGGTGACAGAGGCCCGGTGGAGGTGAAGAACATCTGGACGCTGTGGTGCTGGAGGACATGGCAGGGCAGCGCTGTCAGACTCCTGGACGCGGGGCAGAGAGACAGGACAGCAGGGGGACAGACAGGGAGTCAGGACGGACACGGGGGAGACCAAACACAGCAGAAGAGATGCTACATCACATCTGGCTGCATCACGGAGATGCACTGAAGAATCAGCTCAACATATTAACAAGCAGGGCAACAAAGATGCCAAAATGATGATGCCGTTTGTGTTGAGGATGTAGATGGACGGAGTCATTTAAACGTGCTCCAAGTAGGGCTGGGTATCGGTACTCGATACCATTAAGATAGCTAACGTCTGAGTCTAAGATGGGAAGGACTGTGTTGTGCTCTGCAGAGTGGCTGAAGGAGGCTTTGTCATGGGATAGAATCCGCAATTCTTGAACTGATTTTGGAAAGCAGTGAATTTAATAAAGTCAATCATTCAGCAAAAATAGGCTTTTGTCACAGTTTGTCTCTCTGAAGTCATCTCTGCCTCCTGTGAACATCACACAGCCGGACAACTAGCAAGCAAGCGCAGTGATGTTCACAAGCAGAGACTTGTAGCAAACAGACGTAGATGTATACAGTCCAGGGTTGTGATGATTCAAAACCTTTGCTTTGTAAATCCTTTACAAAATGAGGAGTTAACTGTCAACTCGTCCTGAAAGAGTTCTAACAAATCCCCTAACTTTGCTCAGCTGGAACACAACTCCTCATGAGGAAACAACACTTTTTAAGCGCAAAAATAAACAGGAAGAGAGAGGAGGAGGGCGAGACTAACCTGGGGTCCAGCTCTATGGACTGAGGGAAGAATTTATCCACGGCGTCATCAGGAAATGCTTGTGACAGCTGCGAGAAAAAGAAAAATGCTAAACTACGCACATTGTGACACAGTATTACACTTCTAAGATGATGATATCGAGCTATTCCTCCCTTTAAAACTGGACTGTCCAAACAGCTTAATGCGTCACGTCATTAAGATCAAATGTCTGTTTACCCTCAACAAACCAGAAACAGAGGGGAAAGGGACTGATACGTTCACTCAGAATAGTACAGGTTCTTTACACTCAAAGCTGAAGAACCGTCACTATTTTCTCAACTTATAATTGTCCAACTGTGTTTCAGTGATGGCGCCGACCTGAGTCAGCAGCTCCATCACCTCCTGCTGAGTTCTGACAACGGAGGACACCAAACCATCTGACCAGCTGGCCTGGAGGAGGGATAAGGAGAGGAGGAAGGATGAGGGGAGGACAGGAAGCAGACAATAAGGTAAAAGCATGAAGGGATGAACAGAGAACATTTGGGAAAGTGACGGGCGTCTGTGTTGTACGCTGGACCCACCTCGAGCACGTATTCAGCCGTGTCCTCGGCCGTGTGGGTTACTCCTCTCAGCGCCATCCTCTCAATCAGTGCTGAAAAGAGGCACAGAATGACGTGAGGAAATGATGTGAAGACAAAACCGGTGCGTTTAAATCAAGCGTTAACTGCGATGGGAGTGCTTATTCACTCCTGCATATTGTCTACTTCTATGTCTGGATGCAGGCCTCAGATGCACAGGCAGGTTAAGGCTGCTCCTCTGCCACCAGTGAGCAAGTGAGAATGTGTTGAAATGAGGGGGAAAGGCTACACAAACACACATAAGTGTGTTTGAGCAGAAGACCTCCAGGTAGACATTTCAACATATTAGTATTTGAAACCACGTGATCAGCTGGTCCCTCGCCTACAAGCAGGAGGGGAGGACTCGAGAGGAGGAGGAGACAGACACAGAGGGGGATAAAGGAGGAAAGAGAAAGGAGTCACTTTCACCGTGCACACACACACACACACACACACACACACACACACACACACACACACACACACACACACACACACACACACACACACACACACACACACACACACACACACACACACACACACACACACACACACACACACACCCTTCAACACCTTAGTGTGTGTCTGTCGGGCAGCAGCTGTGGAAGGCTCTAAATGCCCCTGCCATTCACACTGATCTCGGCTGCCTGCCACCCATACTCCCACACCCACACCCACACAGAGTCCAGGAGCGTTTGTGTGCATCACATCATCGAAAAGAAGAGCTTTAATCTTCTCCTGGAGAGATAACACTAACATCCCTCGTGTTGCCTCGCGCCTTTATCACTTTACAACTACAGTTTGTGTGTGTGTGTGTGTGTGTGTGTGTGTGTGTGTGTGCCAGAAAAACACGTCATAAAAACAACACGAGGTGTGGGTCATTCTGCGTGGTTTGAGACGGCAAAAACCTTTAACACACACACACACACAGGAAAAATGGTAGGGCCTCGCATATAAACTTAATTGTGTGAGCTTTTGAGTGTGCGTGTATGTGTGTGTGTGATTTATGTTGGTGACAGCTATGTGGTATGACCATGAGGTAGTGAGATATTTGAGTATTGTGTTACATACAAGGGCCAAGACAATAACAGCCCCAACTTAAACCACATACTGTTCACCCGGAGACACCAGCTGGTCCCTGGCTGATAGCTTTCAGAGGAATATCTTCGGTTATCCGAACGGTCTCATGAAGGCTAAAAGCTTAGTTTGAGTGTGATTGTGACTCAGAACGGCTGTCTACCTTGTCATAATGTGTGTGTAAAAAAAAAAGGTGCTACATATGAGATTTCGGAACATTTCTATTGCCTCTTAACAGCTCTCAACATGGCGGCGGCTCGTAGCTAACGGCGCTAACAGTGCAGATGTCGGCAGAAGACACGTGGGGTCCGCCTGGCTATGCAGACAAGGCACAGAGAAGCTCTGATAACACACACACACACACACACACACACACACACACACACACACACACACACACACACACACACACACACACACACACACACACACACACACACACACACACACACACACACACACACCTGAGCCTGAGGGCAGCATTCTTTAAGCTGCATAGTAGTGTTCAGATGTGCCAGCATGCCACATCTTGTTCAATTGGGTTTACCGAGTTGTATAACATGACACATACACACGCTTTTATGCCGACATGCACAGACGGAGGCTACAAGGGAGGGAGGCGGTACACACACATGCACATACACACATAGCAAGTCAGACTATCAGATGAAGAAAAAAGTAGAAAGTACTTTTGGTGCGGGTCTTGGTTGTTGTTGCTGCATCCTGGACCTGGCCAGCAGGAAGAGGAGGTGGCAGATGAGGAGGCAGATGAGGAGGCGGTGGTGGCAGTGGTGGTGTTGGTGGTGGAGGGCGGGGAGGAGGAGGGAGGTCCGGGTAAGGAGGGGTGAGCTCCTGGCTCACCGCTCGGTCTCTCCGTCCCACGGTGGCCCCTGAGACGGTGCCGGCCTCTCTGGTCTGGCTCTGGAGAGCAGGGGTGAGAGACCATTCAGTAAGAGAGCGGTGAAGGCCGCAAAGCAGAGGTCGGGTAGATGCGGCGTCAACCCCTTAGGACAGGTGCGGGGCCGGCGTAACCGTGACCCCGGAGCGGTACGTCTTCGCCCGCAGACAGGGTCGACTACAAGAAAAGGAATACAGGGGATTCCACGCGATGTCACAGATTTGAAACAGAGTGGACCACTGAGCAGCGCTCTGTCCAGGGCGGGCGTGGTGCAAAGACAAACCGAGAGGGCGCTCCTATGTAGAGCGGCGTAGTAGGGAGAAATGTGACATCCAAACACAGACGATATTTTTAAACTGTTGGACGAACCGATGCTCAGAATGAAATCGGGATTGACTTTGCTCAACAATCCCCTGGAAACTGATTCCAGGAAAAAAAAAAGAAAACCAATAAGCAAAAAGATGAGATTTATAAAATGTAGTTTACTCATACAGTTTGTGTGAATCCATTATTACTCACAATGTTATGTGAAATATGACTCAATACTTTGAGACTAACAAGCTTTTCATGTGGTTTCAATTCCTTTGAAAACACAGAGGTAATAAATCCAAACGTGGGTGGCTGCGTCACGTCAAACATATTTCACTACTTTTGCATAATATTTGTACCAAAACAAAGCCCTGACATGTTTAGCTTCCCGCACGTCACGTGACCGTGGACACCAACGTGGCATCAGAACCTGGCGCGCATTTTTTTTTACACTTAACATTACAATCACATTGGATTTTGTAATACATCTGTTGCTAATGGCCGTTGTGGTGTCATATGATGTCCATTAGAGAGAGAGGACCCTTTTTCTTTCCTTCCGAAAATGACCATTATTTTGAAAAATCTCAGTCCCGTTTAAGAAATGATCAACATCGGTCTCAAAAAGCATAATTATCGTACTGAAACGAGTTTAGTATTCCCATGTTCTAGTGATCTACTGATAGTGATTTACTTCATTGGAATGTATTGCTATGTTTAAAGCCAGTTTGATGATGCAGTGTGTTTGTATCCACCCTTCCTTTGTATAAAGGTTGTTACTTGCGATGCAGTTTAACTGGAAACCCCCTCGCGATGCTGATTCATGAGAATACAGATGAAAAAGTTTGAAATCTCTTTCTCAACATGTGCCTTTGCCCGCTGCAACCCAAAACACACGCAGTGTAAATCTGAAAACAATTAAGTGTGCTACTGCCACATCCGCATGTTACTCGGCCGACCTGCCAGCTCCATGCTCCGTCTGCAGACTGTTAGTGTGAAGGGGGGGGGGGGGGGGAGGACTCTGTCACACAGTAGGTGCACGGAGTAAAAACAGCTCACGTGAATCAGCAGGGGAAGGATTACAAGGGGGGAATGGAAAAAAACAAGGAGTGTGGGAATGAAATTAATAAAACGTTCCAGAGAAGTGGGAGTGCATGTGAATCTCCATGAACCCCCCAAAAAAACCTGAAAACTATCAAACTCAGACTGCGTGCTAACAACAACTCCTCCTGCTCGTCTCACAACAGTCAGCTTAACTGTTGTTCATTCTGACTCTTTTATAGATATATAAAGTGCCCATGTAATAGGGTCATGATGCAGACTTGTACAAGTCCAACAGATGTGGCCAGTGCGTCGTATGTGTCGTTTATGCCGCGGCCCTGTTGCGAAAATCTGAATTTGACCATTCCTGCTTCCTCTGGAGTGACTCGGCATCCAGCTGCTTTGTGTTAAAATAAGTTCATGCGAGTCAACTTAAAACCCGGAGGGGAAGATGTCTTCTGCACAGAGGTTTTCTCAAAAGCACTGAAAAGTCATCTTGCAGCATTTATGTTTTGCCCAAATTTAAACAGTTTAAAGGCAAATATTGCACTTTAAAAATGTTTTATTTAACTATGTTTATATTACAGCTGCATTGTAATATAAACATAGATGAAGATGAAGATATTGTATGCAAAAAAAATACGAGGAACTTGTAAAACATGATACAATAACCCAATAGTACACAAATTCAAGGCACCCATGCACAATGCAGTGCACTTCGCTGTTTTGAGATGAGTCTTGTTTTAATGCATCATTAATACTTTCAACTACTACCACTAATAATAATAATAATATTAGTTGTTTTTTTAAGGTAAAATGAAATGTATGCAGGGCTTTGCATATTTTTTCCTTTGCGTATCTCTAGAGCAGTTCAACACACTTGGTGAGTGAACGTTGAATAAACGAGAGGGGCGGGGCTTAAGGCTTGTTGACCACAGTTCGCTTTGGTGCAGCAATAATTGATGTTTTGCTGCAATAATTGATGTTTCGACAACTTGGCGGAGAACAAGTCTTATAAACGTGTTAGCAAACAACTGCAGTCACACGGACACAGGGAAACAATCACATTCAGCTGTAGGTACGTTTCTTTTTAAAACACTCCAAAAAGTCAAAATATCTGACTCATTGGCTGTTAAATACTTCAGCTAGTTGCTAACTTTGTCTTGGGGCCATGTGGTGCTCGGGCCCTGGGGTTCATCCAGGCTTTTTACAGGAAAAAAAAAGAAGCTGCCTCCCACTTTTTGCTAATGAGAGCTGTGAGAGTGAGCCAAGACAGTAGTACATTGTGGCGGGAACAAACAAAAAACAAAGCACTAAAAAGACGCCTGGGGCATACGAACCTGGGCACATTCTAGTAATCATTCTTTAACCCGTGTAAAAATGTTTATTGGAGCAACTTTTAGGAGATTGTTGCCCGTCTCAATTTGGCCTAATGTTAACCCTGCTACAGTAGAGATGCACACTGATTGAAAGCTGTTATGTTATATATAGAGAGATAGTAGACCTGGCTAAAAGCTGCTCTACTGTAGATAATGTATGTGACTTCTCTGGTTTACAATGAAACCCTGTCATACCCTTCAGAGAACTGAGGGAAGGAAGGAGAGCCACAGAGAGAGAGAGAAAGAGAGAGAGAGCATTTATAACTTCCTGGGGATTCACTGGAGACACACACACACACACACACACACACCACAGAGGGTTGATTTCAGCATAGAGAAATGTGCTGACCTGCACTAAGCAGGAGCCAAGGGCAACAAAACACTAAATACAAACGCTCCACTCTGAGCCGGGTACTTTCCCTTTGCTGCTCGCACACGTTTAAAACAGTATTCCTGCCCGTGTGTGTGTGTGTACATCTACGCTTGTGTGAATGAGGAGAAGAACAAAACACCCAACGTTGTGCTTCTCTCTCCCCCGCCGCCGCCCTCCCGCCAATCTCTCTCAATCTCTCTCGCATCCACGACGTCAGATCTGTTTCCTACTCTTCCACAATTCTCGCTCTCCGTCCTGATCCACTTCTGAAGAATCCCTCGTCGGCTTTGTTGAGTTGATCCCAGATGTGATTGTGAGGGATGTTTAATGAGCCACTTAGCTCCCTGCATCACTGGAAAACCCCCTCTCTCCCTCCCCCTATGATCTCCAATTTTCATCACAGCTCACCCAGCTGAGGGACCACATACGGTCTCGTTGTTCCTGTCCTCTTTGCCTTTGTCGTAAATATTTTGACTTAAATGGTTGACCGCTGATCTTGTTGAAACCAAAGTAAACTGAGCTGTACTCAGTTGCACATTTAGCGTGGAAGATAGCGTCAAAAGTAAATTCTGGCTGTACACTTTTCCTTCCAGTAATCATATTTGGATCAGATCTCTTGTGCTTACCATGCAGTTCTTGTTTGTTTTCCTCATTGATATGATGCAACAGCTGCTCAATCTGGAGCCAGTTCATGAAAAGCCAGTTTGTTTGCAACTCACAACACCTGGTGTGCGTTAGCGCCACACTGGCAAAGCTCTCGCCAACGACATGGGGCTTCTTTTTTTTGCAGTAGAGAATAATAACTTGATGGACAGGATGGGGCTTTTCCATATTAATTAAGCTTCTAATCATTGATGACAACCTGTCAGCTTTCCGCATCTTTTTCAGCATGTCACTCGCGTGGTAGCTGGCATCAGCAGAGTGTAGCTGTTGAACAATAAGGACAGGAGCGATTTAGCTTGCCAACAGTCTCAAAACATCAGTTCAATGGGTGGACTATACGTCATCAGCGGTCTCGTCGTTCTGAAAACAGCAGCTAATCACGAGGAAGCGGGACCGCGCGGCCTTTAAAAAAGGAATACACAATGAGTATTGCTCACCTGGCGTTGGCCTTGAACTCTCAAAGAGAAACAATGTTTTTTTTCTTGAACGCATCCACAGGCCAGCAAAGACTCCAGACAGAGCAAAAGGGTCTCAACGAATTGAAGTATGTGAAATCTTTTCACGCGCACTAATTCCTCGAGCCATGCATTTTTCGCAAACATTTTTTAAAAACACCTCGGACTTGTCCGGGCGGAGGAGGAGCACGCCTGGGCAAGCCTGTGTGTTTTTAAAAATCAGGTTTTAAGTGAAGACGCTTTGTTGTTAAACTCGGCCATTCACTCTCCATTTCTGAATTCTCCGTTCACCGTGGAGTCATGCGATACAAACGTTTTATTTAAGAATTCAAGGTGAAATGGGGAGAGTAGTTGACATATAAATGGTCATTTTCAGGGTGTAGTATTCATAAAAATAATAATAATAATAATAATAATAATACGGAAAGATACTTCTTCAGGAAATCATATTGTGGGTTTCTTGTGAGAATAAATACATTTTAAAAACACTCACGAAACCATTTTCCTACGACCACATCAATGAGTCACAATAATACTCATACCACTCTCATAGATAAGAGTGCACCTAGAGTGATGAGCCGTGGTGAGACAAAGCCCTTGGCGTTGTTCCTCCCTACCTTGTGCCAGCAGGTGCAGTGTGTGTGGCAGGCGGCTAGAGGCAGGCAGGCGGGAGGCAGCGAGGCCGGCGGCAGGAAGGACGCGGTCTGATGGTGATAGTGGTGATGTGGCTGAGAGGGACAGGTGACAGCTCGATCCCCGCCAGGGGCTGCTGCTTGAGCATCTCCTCCTCCTCCCTTGCTTACCTGCATCAACCAGCATACACAGTCAGATGCCAAATGGGAAAACACAAATGTGATGTGTCATCTCATGTTCTACTCATCTCAAGTCTTTTTTTTTTAATCACAAGTGATAATAAAGTCTTATTAAATCACAAGTCTTTCTTTGTTTTTCTCCATTGCCTATGTCATTATACTGGGTTAGCAAGCATCCTTCTCTACTCAGGGAGACATTGCTCCACTGTATCTTTACATAATAGTTGTTTGAGGCTATATTAATGCTCTGAGCATCACATGGAGAAGCCTCAAGTATTTGTTTAACCATACAAGCGAACCGATGGTTATTTTAGCCAGCTTTGATTCGGATAGGACTTTTTCCATCGTAAACTCCTGCTGCTGGCCGTCAGCTTTCACCGACACAAGCATGCAATTTGCTTTGTTCACCGCACCGGGTGACACATGGCTGCGTTGTGTCAACTGGCAGCCTGTCATTGCCCGCGTCTCACCTGTAATATTGGTGAATAGGCAACATGTCAGTGTGCTGAAACATATTTCCTCTGCCGGGGCTCAGAAAGAGCCTGAAATGATCTTGTGTTTCACCTGCTACAAGGGGCCTTCCCCCTTTTTTTCCTCAGAGCGGGTGAAAACCTCACCTGTGGCCCCCGGGGGCCTGACGGATGGGCGGACGCGGTAATAACTCTGAATTTACGGGACTCTCTTTGTCGGAGAGAGAGGAGGATTCGTGGTGTACTGCAGCATGCTAGGCGTGCTTTACGAGCGCTTTCTTGTCACCTTTCCCTTCAGACGGTGGCTAACGTGTTCTCAGTCAGCCATGGAGGTTGTTTTGTTTATGTCATTCACACCCAGAAGACTTCACGGGACTGCGTTTCGGAGCCAGTGCGTGAAACTTCTACATTTCATTGTTTTTAAATATATTCTTCTGCATTATAAGTTGATGCTTTTAATGGTTTTATATGAAACACTTTGAATCGCCTGGTTGTTGAAATGTGCAATACAAATAAACTTGCCTTGCCTTCACTCTCCCAGTATCTATTTAATTATGAATTATTCCAAGCACTTTACTTGAAAGTGACTGATTAGGGGCTCATGCCTCCTGGAGCATCCCTCTCACCTGCAGGACGTCCTGGATCTGGCTGAGCTGCTGCCTCAGCACCTGCTTCTGGTGGAAGCTGAAGGCCGGGTGGTGGGAGGCCATTGTGAAGAGCAACAGAAACTGCTCCTCGGTCCTCCCGTCGTTCAGCGCCAACCCGTAGTTGTTGATCACCGTGTCGATGTGAGTGAGGGTCCGGTACAGGACCCCCGCAGCCTCCCTGTTGTCCGCGCCGAGCAGGGCGAGGGACACCAGCAGCTTGCTGCGCACCACCTCGTCCGTGATGTTGGTGAGAGCCGAGAGGTCGGCGGGATTGTTGGCTCTGATCTCCGCGTCCCGGAGGGAGTGGTAGTCCTTGCGGGCCAAGTCCTCCAGGCACGAGCCGAGGAAGCGGAGCTCGATGGGGACGCAGAGGTCCAGGAGGCCGCACAGGAACTCGGCTCTCTGGGAGGAGGTGAGGGAGGAGAACCAGCGGTACACCCCCTCCCTCTGGACACTGCTGCGACTCTCCACCATCCTCGCGCAGCCACTCCCCGCGGCGCGCTTGCTGACGGCTTCCACAACGCGTGCAAGTTGACGCGGCGGACTTTTACAACGGAGAGTGAACTTCACAACGAAGGGGGCCCGCGCGCGTGCGTAATTGCGCAGGCGCGCCGCGCGAGCAGCGCTCCTCTCGAGTTGGCCAAGTCGAAAGCTAGTTTGTCAACTTTCACCAACGAGCGCGCGGTCTCTCGCCCTCGACGGTCGCCTCCACGCGCGGCGGCGGCGGCGGCGGCGGTGAGAGATGCTACAGGTATTTCCTTTGTTGGTGAACCGGCGGCGACGCAGCAGCAGCAGGCCTTTTCCGAACCATAATCTCGCCAAATATAAACCCAAAGTGGTCTGACTTAGCGTTCAGCTTGCAGCCCCGGCAGCCAGGAGTCCCTCCGCCGTGTCCCTCCGCGCCGGTCGGACCGCTGCCCCCCCCGTGCACCCACCGGGCCGTACTTTGGATCAAAACACACCGCCCCATTCAAGGGGACGCTCATAGAGAGACTCTTTGGCCGCAGCCGCCCCGCTCTGCTGACCCACACGGCACAACAACCCCTTCCTGTAACGTTGCTCCTCCGTCTTCATGCTTTCCTCCCTCCCTCCCAAAAAAGTGTGCAAGAAGCAGTCGACTAAAGCCCAGCGTCAAAAAAAAAAAGTTCCAAGCGCTAGCAAGACGGTGCTAGGTTCAAGTTTGAAAACAGAATTAAAGCTGCTGTGGCCTGAAACTTACTCCTGTTGCCGTTGGAAAATAACAGTATAACCTTTCCGAGACATTACGTTGACACGCGCCGCCGTGGAGAAAACTAAAAACTCCAAAACGACACTGTTCGGGGTCCGTGAATGACTTTAGTGCAACATGTTGTTCTACGCTCCCTGCATTCTGCCATGAGTCTTGAAATTGAAAGGGGGGGGACAGCTGTGTATAACATTAACCCAGCAGCGAAACCAGCCCACCGTAAAGAAAAGGTCTTCTCTGATTGGCTGCGAGTCCCGTCTGCATGCGAGGTCTCTCTCGTGATTGGCTCCGAGGGGAGACCCGCTGCCTCGCTGTATCGCATCTTTCTCTCGTGCGCTCATACATATCTCAGCTTTATTGCCGGGGCTTTAAAGTAGCAGCTCGGCCTGCACGTTAAGCGGATGCTATGCAATCTATTTAGTATGAGAGTATCATCAATGATAAAGTTATGGTATGCAACCCAACGACTAGCTCAGTTATTACTTGAATCTATTTTTGAGTTTCAGAGGGAAGCCTGCATATTTAGATATGACAGCAAATGTATTTTAGCTTACAAATAAAAGTAATATGATGTTTTACAATTGCAAACACATAAATACACAATATTTAAGAAGTAGTATCATTACTAGTGTTGTCATCAATGAGTATTTTCAACCATGAAGTCATGCCTACTATTTAATTTCTGTTGTATTCATTGCATGTGTTGTAACTTTACTTTATTCATTCTGGTCACATGACATATATCACTTCTGTCTATCAGAGAGATGCTGGACTTCCATCCAGACGACCAATATGGAAGAACCCCCCACCAGCTGACTTCACCATCCAATCGGCTTGGAGAAACGAATAGGAGTCCAAGGAGGTCCCAAACAAACATCTGGTGTCAGACCCCAACCAACAGGTCCCTGGCACCAACCTCCCAAGGAGACAGTGGTCTACGCTCAATGGTTTCAGGACTGGACATGGCCCCTGTCTGGCCAACCTTCACAAATGGGGCAGCAGCTCAAGCCCACTGTGTGCTTGTGGAGAGGAGCAGACTATGGAGCACATCATAAAGTTTGTCCTCTCCAAAGACTGAAAGGAGGATTAGTCACCCTCCATACAGCAGACCAGGAGGCACCTGCTTGGCTTAAGGACTTTGCATTAGCTAAATAAATAAAATCCGGGGAGAGGGATCCTCCTCTCTTGCTCTCCTGAAGGTTGCTTCCTTTTTCCCCATAAAAGGGTTTTACCTGGCCTCATGTGATTGTGGGCTATACAAAATAAACTGAATTCAATTGAATAGTGATAAGTATCAAAGGGTAATACACATTTTGGCAGGAGGATGGAGTTTTAGAGGTGTTATTTCTTGTAGAAGCCCTTGTTTAGATGAACATTCTTTATACTTTATGATCCATATCAGTTAAACAGCATCTTCACTCCTCTGAGCGAGGCACCCTGGGTGCTGTCATTGTGTAGTTCCCATCAAGGACCAGAAGAGGGCAGCAGAGGACCACGTTGAGACCTGATGTGTGGCGGGACGCTCTCTGATGGAGGTGGCGTTGCATCCATCGTGACACCTGACCAGGGGTAAACCCCGCCCCCACCCAAACACAGGCCACGCCCCTGCACTGACGGAGGAAAATTCAGTTAAGGTTGCTATGGTAACCATACCCCTCGCTCCTCATCGGGTCGTGCCACTCCCTCTCTGCATAAGGGATGCTGCCTGACAATCTCACACACACACACACACACACACACACACACACACACACACACACACACACACACACAGGAGAAAAATCTATATCTTTTAAAAACACGAGAGCCAAGAGTCACTTTCTTTCAAACACTTTTCATTTTTTTCTCCACATAACTCAAAAACAAAACAGTAATTCCCAGAAAAGTAAAGAAAGAAAGAAAGAAAGAGAGAGTAAGAAAGATAGAAATAAAGAAAGAGAGAGTAAGAAAGAAAGAAAGAAGGAAGAGAGTCAAACTATAGAGAGCTTGGCATGCTGTAGCATGCTGCGGACTAACAGGGTGGTGCAGGGCACCGTCACCAGGCTGATGGCATACAGCAGAGCTTCTTGAACCTTTTCTTCAGTCTGGGACCAAAACAAATAAAACAAAAATACATCGTTCTGCCTCTCGCAGTGCAGGCTCGTTAGACTGTACTCTTGTAATAATGGGGAAGGGAGGAGGGAGGAGGTTGGGGGGGGGGCAACACCAGAAATGAGCCAATAGCTGAGTTTGGGTTCCAGTCCGTGTAATTCTGTGAGGAACACTGCGTTGGACAGAAATAAAATAAAAAAACAACAACAGCGATCCTCCCTGCCCCTCCCTGGAAGTTGTTACCGATGGCAACGTGCTCGGCCATCCCGCGAGCATCACGTGGAGGGAGGATGAGGATGAGGATGCCCACACACGTTCATGCAGTCCGATGAGCGTTCCATGTGCGCGCATGAGTGTGGTGAACTCTGACCTCGCTCGTCTTGCATCATTTCCCCAAAACTCTCAGCTTTTCCCCTCCCCCTTCCTCCTCTTTTCAGATTCACACGACTAAAATATTGCAGTACAAAAGCATGCATTTTTGGACTTTTATCAATTTGCGCTACAAAAGCAAAGCGGGTGACAACTATTATTTAAATTTCCAGACATCTTGCGTAGCATAAAAGATGTTGCTGCTGCCTCCATGTAATGTGTTGGAGACAAACAGTGGGAGACACTGATTTATCAATGGGACATTGCCTTGGACGCCATAATTTCTGGTAGATTGTAACAATGGTCATTTATCTGGTCGTTCACCTTACGAGATAAGTCCAAAAAAGAACCATTATCACTGGTTCGTGAGCACTGGTCCCCACGCGAAAGGCCACAGGGGCAACTTGGGAGAGACCACAGCACGCGGCCGTTCAAGCACACGTACACACATTGCATGAGAGAGAGGGTAAAGAAGAACAACCACACTCACATTCTGCACATATAAACCCATTTTAATGTTGTTTTTTTATTAATGAGACGGATGTGGTGAAAGCCATGACTCGCCAGCTCTTGTGCTGTACGTACGCACACACACACACACACACACGCACACGTGGACACACGCACACGTGGACACACGCTGAGAACCATCGGTAACAACACCCGGGCCGAGCAGGCGGAGGAACCAAAAGGCAGGAGTTATATAAAGAGGGCTGGAGGGTTACGAAATAAAGAATATATCCATCAACGTATTATACATGAGAGAGAGAAAAAGAGAGAGAGAGAAAGAGAGAGAGAGAGAAAAAAAAACCGAAACAAAATGTTCATAAATAAATTGTAAGTTACAAATCGGTTGAAAACTATGATTTGAAGAATGAAAAAGAAACAAGAAAAAAGAAAGAGTCTGTCTCTTCAGTCCTGTCTGCAGACAGTGGAAGCAGACGTCTCGCCGTATCGCCGGCTGCAGCTCTCAAGGGGATCAGACCGGTCTCAGCCCGATGGGAGTCTTCATGTGGTCACCCAAGTCCACTTTCCTGGACTCTGTTGCCTCCTCACAGTCCTGCTGCCGGGACTGGCTCGCCCCCTCTTTCGACCACTCCTCTCACACCCAGCTGGACCGAGCTCAGCCGAGGTGCGCCCTCCTGCACCCTCGTCTTCCTCGTCTTCCTCGTCGTCCCTCAGCCGGTCGCGGTCCTCCCGCAGGGGAACACCAAAGGGGCCGGAGGGGTGTGTGTGCGTGTGTGTGGGGTTCGGCGGGAGGGTATGGGGCCTGCAGGCTTTCGTCGGTAATACTCACATGAAATGTATAGTTGTCGTAGCATAGATAGGCTGACTCTGAACGCGGCGCTGTCTTTAAATAAAAAAGTGGATAAACAAAATAGCCATTCCGATGTTGAGAAGGATTACCATGACAACCAGGATGGCGCTGTAGGCCTGCGTGGGAGAGGGAGGGAGAAGAATGGGGAGAGCGTCAATAATCGGGACGCACGCGCACACACACACACACACACACACACACACACACACACACGCACACACGCACACAAGGCTGTTTTCAGTACATCTAACCGTCTAATACTCACAACTGTGAGTCGTCTATTTGCCTCATTTACCAAAGTAAGACTTTTGTTTATTCCCATATTTGGCTATTAATATGTCAATAAACACGCTATTCAATATGAGGGGATTCTCATTGAAAAAAGGAAGTAGGGGAACACAAACCTCCAAACCTACTTGTGGTTGAATAGATGTTCCTTTGTGTCATCACAATTTCTACATCAAGATAGATGATTATCCTCTATTGTGTCAATGTATCATATGAAGTTATTAGTGGCCAGAGGATTGTTGTTGTTGTTGTGGTGTTGAAATAATTTCACACTTTTAAAATCACATTCTTTGGACCTTGCATAACTGCCAGCACATCACTCACCCCGCGGCTGTCAGGGGAATTCTGGTAGCTGTCACTTCGGCTATAAGAGCCTCTTTTACTGGTCCTGAAATCTTACAGCCCTGGGGTTTATCTATATATATATATATATATATATATATATATATATATATATACACAACCATCTCACATTTTGAAGACGCTAGGTATTCACCCGACAGCAGCAATGTTGTCCTGTATTGAATAAAACAAGGATACTTCCTTTTAGTGCTGCTGTGTGCTACTAAAACTAATGAATCTGGAGTATAAGTTGTCAGCCTGCACAGCGCGGTCGATGTTCTTTGTTTTTGTTGTTGTCTTTTTCAAATATTGGGGATACTAACCAATCAACCTCGACGGCTGTACTCCGCCTCGGCCACATCGCCTTTAGAAATAGCATTCAGGTACTAGTAGGGAAAACTCTTTTATCTATCTGGCACATTTCGAAGCGGTGTTGCTGGAGCTGTTTGAATAAAGGAGCAGAGCTTGGCCACGTTTCCAATGGAAAAAACCCAGTGCTGCATCGGATAACTGGTGGGGAAACTAGATCTGTACTAGATATGCCAACCCCACTTCCTCAGACAATCTAATAAGATATCAGTACTAACTAGATTCACGTCCCACTGCACCCCCACACCCTCCATTCCCTCCTCTCTCTCTCTCTCTCTCTTTACCCGGTTTGCTACGTGTGGTGCTGTTTGACATTTGCAGTGTCTTCGCAGTGCGTTCAGAGATCAGACCCCCACCGGCAGCGACGGCGTTACGTGTTACGAAACGCAGCGCTCCAGCGACGAAGGAGCAATTTGCATCTGGATCTCAATAATAGAATCACGCGTTGGTCGAGCCTATTACATTTACAAACAAAGGAGGGAGGGAGGGTGGGGGGGGAGGCCTCGCTTCTCTGACAGTCAGGTCAGAGGGCGAACTCGGCCGCAGAACGGCCGCCTGGAGCTGGCGGGGGAGTCAGTGTCTTGCTCAGTGACACTTAAGCAGATGCTTGCTGACAACCCGGGTCATGTGGGTAAAGGCCTGCCTTTCTGACCACCTGTCCGCTCCGGGTAAATATGTGAAAGTGAATCAAGTATATTCACTGACATTATCGTCGATGTAGCAGATTTTTTTTTCTTCTTTTTTTTTTTACCACATAAGTGTGTGTGTGGTTGTGTGTGTGTGTTTTAATTGAGTCTAATGGTCTTCACAATAGTTGCAGCGGAAAGGGAAAGTGGGACTCTAAACACAGCATTAGTGCATCATTGTTGCAGATGAATCTGTCCACAGTGGCCGCTAACAAGGTTTCTGCTGATCAATCCGGTGAAAGGCTTATCACAAATCTGTGTCATAGATGATTACCAGACCGGGTGGAGGAAATCCTCCGATCGTTAGCGTCCTCTGCCTGTCTTTAGAAAGGAAATCTACACTTTTTATGTCGGCAATGTCGACTTGCCGTAGTGTCGACTTGTAGACTTTGAAATCTATCTTCACTCTTCGAGAAATGATTTGTTGATTAGTGAATAATTTGAGGATTTTTTTTTTATGTCTCGTCATCTCATTTCTGCCGCAGGAGCAGGATCACTCACAATTAGTATTTTTCGATGAGTGAATCATATGGAAACTCTGATCATACCAAGACAAGTTGGAAAATACACATCTGAGGGAGCTCTAAAATCTGTACTCCAACTGAAGCCACAGCCAGCGGCAGCAGCAACTTGTTTGTTTCTCCCTTAGTTTTCACACCAAATAAACAAACAAGATACAGTGTGTTAATTATGGCGCTTTAGAGGTGCTCCTAGGCAAATGTGCTTACCTTTAAATGGAGCCAGGCTGGCTGTTTCCCCCTGTTTAGAGTTTTTATGCTAAAATAACCTAATTCTGCTGAGTTAGAGATCTCTTCCTGCGAGGAAGTGTAGATGTCAAAACTATTCAACTTCAAGAATTTTGAACGTAGTGAGCAAATTTAGATTTGTCCGAGAAAACGCTTGACCAGAAACATCCTCCCTCACGAGAAGCATGCTAGATAGAATGTTTTAATGGTGTGATTTACATTTATAAAAAAACTGAAATTTGGAGGGAAAACGAATATTAAAGGTCCAGTGCGTGGAACATAGTGGCATCTAGTGGTGTGATTGAAGATTGCAATCGACAGAACGTCCTTCTGCTTCCTCGTTCTCCAAGGCTGAGGTAACATGAGCCAGCCGAGAGGAAAAAAAATGTCACGAGCACATCGGAGAACTACAGTTGACCATATTGTGCGGGAACGTGGCCGTGCAACATGGCGGACTCTGTGAAGAGGACCTGCTCCCTGTGTAGACATGAGGGGCTCATTCTGAACTAATGAAAACACCCCAAAAGGGTTAGGTTCAGATGATTATACAATGAAAACATAGTTTTGTCAAAGTTTATATTCCACTGCCTGAAATGCAACGCACATTTCCCTCAATGTCAGAAAACAACATTGAGAAAGAAGTAAGTGAGACAGCATGTTCATTTTTGCAGAACTGATTGCATAAATAAACTATTGCTGCATCACACAAAAGGCCCCTTTACACAGACATGCAAAAGGCCCCAATCACCCCTTGTTCAGTGTCTTTTAGTTGTTATTTTGTAGCTCTTTGTCATTATTGTGTGCCTCTTTCTAGTGCTTTTGTTTCCCTCTGTCATGGTTTTGTATCTATCTGTGATTGTGTTGCTTTTTTTCTGAGTCAATGTATGTCTCTTTGTGGTCTCTTTGTTGCTGTTTTGCATATTTTTGTAGTTGCTTTGGTCTCTTTGTGGCTCTTTTTGTGTTTCTTTATGGTCTTTTTCGGGTAATGCTTGTATTCATAGTCAATGCTTGTCTCTTTGTGGTTTCTTTGCCGATGTTTTCAATCTCTTTGTAGAGTCTTTGGTATCTTTATGTCTCTTTTTGTGTCCATTTGTGGTTGTTTCATTTTTCTTCGTGCTGGTTGTATGTTTCATTTTGAATTTCTTTCGGGTTTATCCGCGTCTCTTTGAGTGACGTTTAAGGTCAAGAGGGCCTGTTCAGTAATCCAACCAATCCATGTACTTCTATTTATCTATTTTTTAATACATTGTAGGGAATTTATGGAGGTGTAGCTGTTTACGTTGATCCGTTTTAAGAAACTCTCCTAATGCCATTTATAATTGTTGTAATGTATCTACAATATGTTATTGTATTACATCAATGACTGGTACCACACTCTGAAATCCGCAATTCTACCATTATTTCTCTCTTTTTTTGTCAATACTGCTGAACAAGCAACCTATTTCAATTTTTTTCAATAACTACTATTTTCTTTTAAAAAACCATGTCAAAAGAGCCGGTTTATTCTTAATCCACCTTGAGTAAAATCGTTAAAATGTGCAGAGCACAGAGCAGCACTCTTTAGAGATAACAAAGATCAGGTTAAGTATAATCACGGAACAAATAGTTTGAGCCCCTCATTTGTTGTTCTTTTCCCTTTGCTGGAAACTGCTATGAACCACTTTGCTTTCGGTAATAAAGAGATGCAATTTAATCTCCCCACCAGCTCCCTTGACCCCACCAAACACCTTTTTATAGCAAAATGCTTATTATCTTGAGAATGAAGTGCTAGCAAGGAACAAATAATTTTCCTGCATACTGGTGTCCCCTGGAAAGGAGAACTGCCACTGTGAGGCATCTCTGAAAGAAGAGTAACTTATATCCTGAAGGCTTTTTTTTCAACAATTACTCAGAAAATTCATTGGAAAGCTATATTAACGATAATGCTTCACAATCGAAGGTTTTATATGAATACCGTAGAAAATGGTAATGTACAATGAAAAAATGGTTGCTCTTGTTCTTTTGATCTTTTGTTTTATTGCTGAAAGATTTATCGTTTTGTTCTGTTTTACTACTCCAGCAGCAGCACGCAGCTATTTTTTTTAGAAATTACCCAACTCGACTCAATGAGCAAGAGTTGTGGACAGTAACTTGTACTTTTTTTTTGGTTCCACCTCGGTTGCGGTTCCAATGGGGGGGTACTATCCTCAGTGGAAAACCAAATAAAGAAAAGGACCTGGTGAGTCGAGTCAAAGCGAACCGAACCATGCAGTGAAAATGAGACGTTAGCGACCACTCCTCCACTCAGGCTAACTCGTGGGATCCCCCAAGGCGCCATCCTAGGACCAGTGTTTTTCTGACTTGAAAAGTAACCATTGACAAAAATATCAGATAATTATTTTTTAATGCCATGCAGACCATATGCAAATCTACTGGTATAAGGAACGGTCAGGAACGAGACACAAAAAATCCGGGTCTCCTGCATGACTCGCTACACAAGCAATCCAACAGTTGATCAAGGAAAGACGTTACTTTAAATCCTTGACGCTGAGCGGTCTGCGTTTTGATCACTGTCGGGAATTTGGGTGCTGGCAGTTCAATATCTCCAGCACTGCCTTTTATCATCTTATAGGAAATACCGCAAATGTACAGCCACATCCTTCAGACGTGGACGCTGAAAGATCTTTTGTCACCAGCGGGCTGGACGACAATGCTGCAAGACTTCATTTTGTGGCCCACCTAAGACAGCTTTACATAAACTGCAGATCCACCAAAATGCAGCAGTGTGTGTGTGTGTGCTTGTGTGTGTGTGTGTGTGTGGGCCCATGGTTTTTACCCTCATTGGAGTAGGGACTAATAACATGTCAAACACACTTTAAAGACGTGTCCCTGCCAAATCTGTCCCTCATTAGCGGTTCAGGCCTTTCACTTGGTTTCCTGATCCTCTGGTAAGGCCGATAGAAGGAGCAGGTCTCAATGTCTGTCTGGAGTTGACGCTGGCGTCACAATCTGTCGACATTTTTGAGTCAAACTTCGTAAGATATTATTTTTAGCTCACAGTCTCTGGCCGCGAGCCTGCTCCTTCGTCTTTCATGTCTTATTAGTTTGTTATTTCAAGATCTCCTCACCATCATGAGAGTTTTTGTTATTGTGGGTCACGAAGGGCTCGTGCTCCTCTGGAGGACGCGCCCCACTGAGGTGTTGTTCCCGTAAATATGAGCCCTTTGGGATGCGCGCAGGTTCATTTCTGTGTTCCATGATGACGACTGGCTCATGTCTTTGAGTGGACACAGAGGTGCAGTGCTATTTCGGTACGGAGGCTTAACACTGAATAGGGCAACAAAAAAAGTGTGCCTTCTACATAATGCTCTTTTGTATTGCAATCTTGTGCAAAAAGCACCTTATCAATTAAGTTTGATTGATTGCTAAAAAGAGGTCATTTGTGTGTGTGTGTGTGTGTGTGTCTGTGTGAGCAGCCTCAACGTTAGCATGGCGTATTTATCAGACTGTGATAGTATCTTTGTGTGCTGTGAACCTGTCTTACACAAATCTCACTTGCTTCTCTGCGGATGCAAACACACAGACACAAACACACACTCACACACACACACCACCTCCATCCACCCACCCCCCGCCCCCCCCGTCCCCTTGTCACTGACACACACCAACCGATTGGCCGCCGTTGAAGCAAGGCATAAGCTGTTCCCTAGCAACAGAGAGATGGTTAACCAATAGGGGGCCTTCTGGTGAGGAAGGGGCTAGTTTGCCAGTCTACTGTTACTAAGGTGCAGAGAGGACCGCTGGGGTTCTCTCTCCGCCTGCATATCTGTGTTTGGTGTGGTTTAGGCTTCGATGTTTTCACGTAGCAGGTAGCAGCAGCTGAGCGACTGAATAACCGGCTTCATCCACAGCGCCGTCATCAGGCCGCTGCAGACCGATTTGAATTAAAGAGAGCAAGTTGTGCGAGGAGAGTGGAACTGTGTTTAACAGTTTACACACAAGGGGAGGGAGAGTGTGTGTGTGGGTGCAATAGAGAGAGAGAGAGAGAGAGAAAGAGAGAGACAGAGAGAGAGACAGAGAGAGAGAGCTTGTATTTATAATGTGTTGCTTTCCCTTGCAGCTTGATTTTCATTTTTCTTGGTTTCATTAGCTAATGCTGCGACCGTATTATTATCCAGGATTAGCGTGGTCGGGGCCGTCCACCAGCCTGAGTCAAGACGTAGCCAAAAAATTATATTAAAACGGCGTAATCCTACCGCTGCTAGCTCGTAGTACAAAAAAAAAAAATCTTTCTTTATTTCACAAGGTTAAACCTTGTGCCTCTCCCCCCAGGATTATCTTAATATGTGGGATAACATTGTGTTATGTCACTGGGGATGGAATGTATCCTCATGACAGTGGGCAACAAATCCTTTTAGTCAAATCAATGTGTGGCAGTGACGCGACAGATATGACAAATGCACCGTTCAGCTGCTGTCCAAGGGTGATAATAGAGCCAAACAGAGCCGTGCAGAGGTTCAGACTCGGCGTGGAGACGGTAATGAGGCCTGGGTGGCAACGGCAAACCCACATTACTCAATGGCCCCACCCAGCCAAGTTTTGATACACATTTTGTTGCAAAAACTGGGAAAGTTTCAATGCCAGGCCAGGGGAAGTGTGAAGCCATAGACTATTACGTTGACAGGAGGAATTGTGACCGTCTAAAAGCTGTTTTGGGAAATTGTGCTGCCCCCCTACGCAGACACGGGAAACACAGACGATCTCAATGAAGGAAACTTTCAATAATTGGTCAAGTTTCAAGTCTACAAATATGATGCACAGAATCGTCCGGAGCAGCTGCCCAGAAACGAAACTTTGATGATGCCAGATGTTGAAAAATGAGCAGCTGGATTCAGCAAACTCCTTGATGTTGCGCTAAAGCAAAACGGAAGTCTGTGAAACGGCAGGCACCTCTTGTGCTGTAACGGCATGATAAGCTAAGGATGAGTCAACAAGTGAACTGAACAAGTGAGCAAGTGAAGTCAACAAACAGACAATCGGGTTCATGGACACAACTGAAATGGTTAATTTAGTCTTTCAAAGAAGGTATTGCACGGACACTGGACCCATCCATGTGCTTTGCCTTCAGTTTTGACGGTTTCAGGAAAAAAGGGAGGTGTGCGTATGACTCTAAAAAAGGATTTTTCCTCAAGCTAGGTACCTTCACTATCAGCAAAATTTGCTTATAAATAACATGACGATGTTTTTAGGCCTTGGCACTATTTACGTAATATATCTTGATATTTGATTATTTTCTCTCGAATATTTATAATATTTAATTAAACCCTATGCGGTGTATGATCACACCAGCGTGTGCCTTCTGGCAAACTAATCTCAACACTGAGACAAAAAACACTAATCCCCTACTGTCCTCTTGAGGTCAAATTGGACTTTCAAATTGTATGAAATTTTAATTATTATTCACACAATAGAAATTTGAATTCTCTCTGAAATACTCTTTGCAGAGAGTAGCTAATGAAATCACAGTAAGTAATGGTGTTTTGTGCATTAGCCATACTCAATAGTTTACATTGTTTATCTTAAATTTAATTCAAACATCGTTGCCAGGGAAGCATAGCACGCACCCTTTGCTTGTCCAGTAAACACTGTCACACTGTTGAAGTAGATTACATCGTCTGTCTGGAGCCGTGTGGATGCAATCGATACGCTCTAGATTATGCGCTGTGTATCATTCATTAAAAATAACGAGTGTGTTGTTTCTTTCCTAATTCACACACAGGACAATGGCTGCACCAACAACCTTTTTCCCACTTCCAACTTGTCTAATACCGATTCTCGGTCAGTGCCCCTCGGCGTCTGATGCCGAGGCACCCCGTAGGAGACGCAACGGGCATTCAGGCTAAACAGATCGGCGTCATTGTGAGACGGCTTGAGCAAATGAAAAAGTCCCCTTATGGAGGACGGTTGGGGTGGATGGTTGAGTCAAACACTGACTTTCACCCAGGAGGCCACTGATCAAGTCCCAAGTCAACCTATTTTACTTTACTGCTTTTGGTATGAATGGCATAAGTAATACTTATTACCTTACATATTATCTAATATTCAATACTATACATTCAGATGTGTTTAGGCATGCATAATTGTCTTGTTATTGTGTTCAAAGTCAAATTAAAATTCTTATGGCATTTCTTTGCTTCCATATTTTTACATCAAAGTACACGAAAGAGCAGCCGTGCAGCCGGTAAGGACTTGGAGTCTCACTGAAGGACACTTTGGCAGAGCGAGAGCTGTTTACTTGGCTCCTTGCTGATGTCACGCCCCCCTCCTCCCCCTCCCCTCGCATCGCCCCCCTCCCCCCCACGCCCCGAAAAACAGCGCACCAAGAAAACCGTTTAATCCTCCAGTCTAAGTTCTTAAACCAGGCAGTATTCACAGGGTCGAGAGTTCATCAGTGAGGTCTGGTCGTGGCAAAAATGAAAACCCGCGAAAATCTGCACGGATGGAATTTTTGGGGAAATGTAATGCTATGGCGTACATCTGTTAATTCGCAGTGAGGTGAAGGCAATGATCATTTGATCATGAGGTGAACTCTGGAAAGAGTGCATTCTCTACAGCTGTAAGAGCCCGTTTTGTATTTTTCAACCTAAATTTTGACTCAAACTGCCTGTGCGCCAGAGGGAGATTTCCGTGACGATACAAAGGGCCCGAAAGTAAAGTGCAGTTCGTGTTGAGGACAGCAGCAGTTTTGTGAAACGCTAACCTTGTGTTGCTTTAATCTCATCATTCAGAGTTTGTCGAGTGTTGTATTTGTGGAACAGAGCTGTTGTGCTCGGTATGAGTCTTACCGAGTTGCCTTTGCTCTGCGTGAGGCTGTGGTCCTGCTGCTCCGGTGTGATGGGGGAGGACTTCAGAGGGGGGGAGAGGGTGAGGTCCCGACGCAGAGGCCGTGAATCCATCTTTTCCCCCGCTCTGTCCAGCTTGTGCACTGAGTCTTTACCCCCGTCCCTTCCCTCTTTTCCCTCCCTTCCTTCGCGGTTCTTATGCCTCTGCCGCTGCACTGTGTGCGAGCGGCCCTCGCCGTGAGCTTGACTATGCCCGGGCTTCTCCTCCCCGGGCCCATGGGGCTTGTGGGTAGTGGAGTCTCTGGGCTGTAAAGGCTTCATCTCCATCTCATAATTGCTCATTTTCTCCTCATCCTGCTCCAGCAGCCGACCCCCCCGACCGTGCACGCCCCTGTGCCCCGAAGTCCAAGAGGCCGACGAGGACGACTCCGTCCACCTGTCCCCTCTGGCCTGTCTGTGATTGGACGATCCATGCTCCCGGGTCTTGTGATTGGAGGAGCTGTGTTTGTGTCCGTTGGTCCGGCTCGCTCCTCGTCCGCTGAGCCCGCCTCCCCCTTTCGCCAGCACCCCTTTCCTCTTGTCCTCGCTCCAGCTGTTGGCGCGTGGGGGCTCCCCCTTTCTTCCTCCTCCGCCTTCGCCTCCCCCGCTTCCTCCTTCCACCATCACCTGGATCTCCGTCTGACCTCCTACCCCACCTTTCTCACATTTTTCTCCGCCGTCCTTACTCTTGTCCCCGTGGTCCACGGCGGTCTGCCGGTGGAAGCGGGCACTCTTGGTGCGCTGAGAGGGCCGGGTGGGGGGAGGCGGGGTGTGAGGCGGGGAGGAAGAAGGCGGGCTGAGATCAGGGGTGGCGGCGTCGTTCGAGGGGTCGTCGGAGCCGGCGCTCTTCACGTAGAGGTCGGGGCTGTCGGCGGTTCCGACGCTACTCGACAGCCCCTCGCCCTCCACCTCGCTGGACACCTGGCGTTTGGGGCGCTGCACCTCCATGCCTGCAAAGGACAGATGACATCAGAAAAGTGACGGACATTTTATAGGAGGCGTAATGACGTCGTGTCTGTGCTTTACGTGGCAATTACTACTTTAGACTTGTTTAAATGTGAGCGCAACAACGATGACATGCATGTTATTTCAGAACATGTTGAGACTAGATGAAAATGAATTTAGAATGGTAAATATGTCCATTAAATCAATCACACGACATACTGAGTAGCATGGCAAGACCTGTTGGAGATGTTTACCCCAGACGGCTGGTCCAAAGACTGCAGCGCAAAAAATAAATAAATAAATATGCAAAGCCATCTTTGTGATGTAACTATTTAATCTTTTAAAACATTTTTTTGTGCATTTACTATAAATCTCCCAACGGAAGAGTGAAGCTGGAATGATAAAAAAAAGATCTTAATCCTAATGATTTTTGCACAGTCCCTTAGTTTTTATCCGTAAACAAATGTGAAAGAAGCGGTCAGGCACATGTTGATGCCCAGGATGTATACGCGTCAACACGGACAAAATGTCAGCGCTGGTACTTGTTGACGTAGAAACAGACAGCCGCTGAGAGCAGAATGGATGGTAAAAGAACAATCACTGTCATCCCAGGTATCCGTGAGTGGGAGTGTACAGTACGTGTCATGAAGTCAGAGTGTGTGTGTGTGTGTGTGTGTGTGTGTGTGTGTCACTGCGCTGAGGAGTGCATGGTCTTGTGGGTTGGCTACCTGCGGTGCTGTACAGGTGTGATTGGCAGAAGCCGAAACGCAAAGCTCGAGGGTGGTTTACACTGACCTTTATCACCATCCCACACACACACACACACACACACACACACACGTGTTTTGTTTGTTCACGCATGTGTAGGCACACGTGTTAACTATATGTCTGCTTAGCTGGGTTTGTTGATTATGGACATATGGGTAACTAGACATGTTGTGATTTCGGCGCCCACCGTTTCCCGGGTGCTGGAAGGAAGGGGAGAACTGCTTGGCGGTGACCCTCGCCATGCGACTCTCCTCCTGGGCTTTCTGAGCTGCTCCCGCCGCGGCCTCAGCCTTTCCCTGCGCATGCGCCGTCCTGACGAACAGAAGACAGGGGAAAAAGAATGTGCAGAGAAGAATAAATACATCAAACTTTTCACTTTAAACATTCAGAATTGTTGGCCGGTAGTGGTGTCCAAAACAAAGTCCTTTGAGAGAAAAAAAAAGTGCACCAGGGTTGGAAGGAGATAATGCATTCTTGTTCAAAAGAGCAGAACACAATTGAAAAACATTGTCCAAAACTACTGTTTAAAAAAAAATACAAAATATAATAACTGACCTTTGGAACAATAAAGGTACCGACAATGCACCACAGTATTTCTGTTTTTCACTGACATAGCCCGAGTTTAATACAACGTTATCAATACACACAAGACTCTCTGAAGGCAACCAGTTCGCCTCCATTATTAACTTTGTATTCACCATATTTATCGCCTGAACTAGGACGCTTCCGTATTGCATCAGTTTATATGAATAAAGGCGATTAGGAAATCTATGTCGACATTTTTTAAGCTGTAAGAAACTTTTATGCTAGCAACTATGAAGTATTAAAAGAAGAAAATACACCTATTAAATCAAGGCTAGTTTGGTGTTAGCTCGATAGCTAGTCTGCGAGCTGAACGCAAGCTAGCCGTTTACTAGCTAGCAGACAGACAGACAGACAGACATGTTGGTTTAATTGACACAGGAAGTGGTTGCTACGAGCTGCTAACATTATTCAACCTGATTAAAGGCGTTTAGCTAGCTAAGGAGATAACCCACCAATTCTTAATTGCAGCTGCTAAGATCTGATATTTAATGAAGATCTCTGATTTTTTTTTTTTTACAGAAACTTAAATGATAGATCTACATACAGTCCCCTCCCCATTAAACCTATTCAAATCATTTCTTCTTAGGTACTGAAGAATAAAATGTCCAAAATCCTCAGTCATGGAGAAAGAAGTACCGGAATCAAAACGTTATAATAAAAAAGATTTAATAAAAAGAGATGATTAATTCGACAGATACAATACTTGATCAAGGCTCTTTAAACCACAGACTGCACGCAGTCAGCTGTCACCCCAACGATCAACGAAGTAAAGAGGCCGAGAAAAGCTCTGCGCCAGGTTTTAATACCGCTCATTCGCTTGGCTTATGGCCACCATTGGTTAGTTACCATAATTTCACACCTAAGACTATTCCCTGTCTTACTGTTGGCTGACGCTGTCTCAGGGGCGGTTTCTTCAGCTGTCCTCAGCCAACAGTCCTCTGCACCCTGAACAGCTCTTAAAGCTACAGTAACACAATGCTAACGCATGCAGACTATTCAAAATCCATTCACTCCACAATCATAACACAGTAATACAAAACATACAGTGACCTTCTTATGCATACAGGTACATATTTCCCATAATAATATCCCTTATTAATTATCATAACCCTCTCTTGTATTTTAATATGCACATTAAACAATTCTCCAATATTTACACCCCAGACAATTACAATTCTACAAAACCCAACAGTACCATTATGAAAAGAGCAGGCAGCGTACACCCCCTTCATTCATATCTGAGTCATCTCTATTGTGTGTTGTCGAGGCTGACGAATCTCATTATAAAAGACACCTGAGCCGAAGGATGAGAAATAAAAAAACAGTGCACACACGAACACCACGAACAGCTTGACATATTACATGATACCTCACACAGTAACTTATGTATTTCAGAGTTCCAGTATGTATTGTATTCATGTGTTTAATCATTTGCCTGAAAATGTGTTTACTTGCACAAAAATAATGAATCTCTCTGCCTGTCTATCAGGCTTTTCATGTCTCCTTAATCCCTCTAACTGCTTCTTTACAGCCTCCTTTTCATATTTTCCTCGCGCTTTGTTTTATTTCCTCCAATGTTCCTTTGTGTCTCTTTCTAATTGCTCCTTCCATCTTTATCACAATCCCCTTTTCATCTGCCTCATGTCCCTGCATCTCTCTCTTTCTCTCTATCTCTCTCTCTGGTCATATCAAATTGATCTTTTCTCTCAATTACAACCCTACTTTCACCTTTGTCTCCCTCTTTCCATCCGCCTATCTTTTGCCGTCTTCCGAGGGGCTCTCGACTCGTGTAAAATAACCTCTCCATCCCTCCCTCCTCCTTTCTCTCTGGGCAGTAACAGTCTTGATGCAGTGTTGCATGTCGATGGCTATTGATTTATTTTTTCTCTCTCTCTGCCTCAATGTTTCTCTTTGCCCCTTCGCTGCACTCTGTGCCAGCGCTGGTATGCCAGGGCCCACAGTATACTCAACACCACCATTTGTGTGTGTGTGTGTGCGTGCCTGGTGGTCGCGGGGGAGTTGAGGTGTGAGAAGAGAGAAGACTGACTTCCTGTTTCACATGTCGTAATTGCATGCAGAAGCTTATTGCAGGAGTCCCATATTCCCAAGATTTAAAGTTCAAGAATAAACCGCATCCCATGCGAACGCACTGTTGGCACAACCTGCTCCCACCTTGGTGCTCACAACAAACCACAAAGCACTGTTTAATCTTCCTTTCTCTCGCTCTCTGTCTCTCTCTATTGCTCATCCCACACAATTTCCTGTCCCACTACCCGTCTTCCCGGGAAACAACCTGTTTCAGGATGAATCAACTGCCTGGAGAGAAAAGAGATGCCTGTTCATTGGGGGCTTGGCAATGCAACACACAAAATCCTATCCAAACAGAAAGAAAAAGAGTTGCAGATGGAGGGTATGAGGAGAGAAAGGAGTGAGGTGATGAGGAGGGAGAGAGGACAAAGTGTGTGACAAACAAAGAGGTAGACTGAAAGAGAAGGAAAACAAGATGGTTAAAAGGGGTTACGGATTTAACATCAATGAATCATAACCTCTACATAAAAGCAAAAAGTAAAAAGGGGGAGGTTATGACACAAAGGAACAGGATTTATGAGAGAGATGGTTTAACTGTAATTTTAAGAGCCACATGCAATGGATGCATTATATGGGGATGCCCATCGTCTCCACTCTGCTCTCATGTCGGGCTGTTGAGCAGGCTCATTATGTTCACCATCTAATGGGCAAAATAAAAAATATTCACCTTATGGGGGCATGAAAGGAGAAGCAAGTGACTTGGCTTCATCCTCTGGAGACAATGAATTTTAAAAGCTGTTCTATCTGGACGAGAGTAGTGGAGAAAACTGACAGACTGGCATCTGACACCACGCTGCTGGTTTTGCTAAAGATACTAAACGTATGCTCGCTCAAGATTCCCAAAAGTGGTGATTTGCTGCTTTCCCAACTGAAAATGGAATATTGTCAAAATATTTAAAAATATTCTTGCATTAGCTAGCTAGCTAACTTAGCGTACAGCTGTCGAGTTAGCTAGCTTGCAAAAGGTGCTACATGTAGCACCTTTAAGAGGATAAAGGGAATGAGCAGGGACACAGAGGCCAAGAGGACGAGGAAGAAAAAAGGGGGACAGCGAAGAAGACGTGAGCCACTGCAAGCAGTAAAGGAGATATACACACACACACACACACACACACACACACACACACACACACACACACACACACACACACACGCACACACACAGGAAGACAAACACAGGTGCGCTGAGGTGAGGAGAGAGAGTCTAATCCAGGACTCATGCTAAGCTCCTCCATCATCTCTGTCATTACTCTGAACCAGCTGATGAGTGTGATTCATACCTGAATAACTAACTGAGCTTTCCGGTGTGCATCACTGCTAATAGTGTACGTGTGTGTGTTGCGCTTTAGGCTGGCTGATGAAACCAGGTCACCGGATTGCGGTGAATGGCTCCGTCCACGCAGCACAGTGAGTCACCGGTGTGTTTATCTGGTGCCAACTAATCACAAACAACAACAACAACCAACTAATCACAGGTAGCCCTGCCACATCAGTTACATCAGCACATGTGACCGCAATGATCAGGGCACACATCCGCCTAGTGCCATACAAACACACACACACACACACACACACACACACACACACACACACACACACACACACACACACACACACACACACACACACACACAAACACATACAAATATGAGATTTACTGTAGCATCAGGCACGTGGACAGCTGACACAGACTCTCTACCAGCTCCGGGATTTGGAGCAAAACCTGACCTTTGACTTCTCTGCCTCCTGACACGAAATCAACATTGAGAAGTTGGATGAACAATCATGAATAAGCCTCTATGAACACATCTAGAAACACATACACTTCTGGAAAGTTGGACAAAGAGCTGCATCATCCCAAAACCAGATCACTTTCATTTTGCTCCAAGCGTATCTGCAGCTAACATCCTGTGACCGTGTATCACCTCCGAGGGTGTTCCACAAGGAAATACCCTGCTGCACTGTTCTGGGACATGTGGACGGGGATAGAGAGAGAGAGAGAGAGAGAGAGAGAGAGAAAAAGAGAGAGAGAGAGAGAGAGAGAGAGAGAGAGAGAGAGAGAGAGAGAGAGAGAGAGAGATTGTCCTGTCCGGGCTATACCGCTGTTGGAATCTGGGTTAGACGTTTCTGCGTGTGACTGCGCATGTGTGTGCCAGAAAGACGAGGGTACAACTGCACTGTATGTACCGTACGGGTCGAATCACAACTGAGTGTCAAGGAACGTCTGCACTGACTTGGTAAATATTGAGCGCATCAGCGTTTTCATGGAGTCAGTTTAAATGTGCCTCTTACTCGGCGGTGTTGGTAGTACCTTATGCTGCGTGAGACCTCAAAGACTTACAGTGTGGTTTTTAAATCTAGTGTACATTTAGATTACTACTTCTCAATGTAGATGTCAGAAGTTTCTAAGGATCAATCTGGCTATATAGCGCATATCAGAAAAGGTAAAGAGCGCAACAGGTGAAGTACAGTCATCAGTAAGAAAGCTATGCACTTCAAACTCTTTTGGATTGGATGAGAGAAAAAACTGATTCATCTCTCATTGGAAGCATTTTAACTCTATTTCATAACTATTCATCTTGGAGGTTTATCGTGACTTTGTCAAGGTGTTGCTGACCTCATGTGCCTTTGTGGGGTTGGGAATTGTCGGCAATCTGCAGATTAACGACTATCCTTGTGCTTCTCTACTGTTGTTGCTTACGTTGTCATATTCATATCATTGGATTGTTATGTGTGTGAAAGAATGATGTATGTGTATATATATAGGTTATATAGGATATATATATCTATATATGTATATATATATATAAATAAATAAATAATATATATATATATATATATATATATATATATATATATATATATATATATATATATATATATATATATATATATATATATATATTAAGTCACAAAAGATAAATGATGTGAGGTTTCCACTGGAGATCTAGAACAACTGCACATATACAACTTTAAAGTGAAGCGCATAAGGACTGGATGGCTTGAGCTGAATGTACATGAATTCTAACTTTGACTCTCCACTGACCTTCTGTTATTGTCTTCCAGCAGGTAGAGCACCTGAGTGCTGTGGAAGCTCAGTCCCGTCTCACCTCTGCTACTCTGACAGCCCTTCACGAAATAGATTAATTCAAGTACTTTGTATATTCAGATCGGTGTTTATCTGCTTTGAAGCATGCAAAAAGTGGCACCCTACTTTAAACAAGGACACTCTGTCCCACCCCAAAAATAATTTAAGCCCCCCTCCCCTGTGCATGAGCTGGTGCCCTCCAAATATCCAAAGGAGCACAATCCTCCTCAGCATGCAGTAGCTGAAGTCTGGATTACGTCTTTACCTTCTTTTAATGTCTTCAATCTCATAGATTGACCTGTGAGTGTGTTCTGCATTAAGATTCAAGAATACAATATTTTCTCCCGGATTACTGTGAAAGTTTTGAAGTGAAACAAAACAAAATTGCAACTTTTGAGGCAACAAACCTGTCATATAGTCTTTAGTTAGAGATCACGGTTCAGCATTTAAATTAGCATGTTCGTTTTCAGAAATTTAAATTAAGACTTATCGTTGAGTTTTCATTTCAAGCGGGACATAAACAACGTCCTCCTGGGTGAAAGTGTGTCTGTGTGAAATATGTTGTACATTTGAGAAACAAAACTCAGTGTCAGGTAAATGCTGGAGCGAACACCTTGCCCATGTGTTTTCAATATTTAATGAAAGTATCACAACTGATTTGACGACCAAATGTTGATAGTTGATGTAAAATGCACATACCTTCCTAGAATATGTCTTAATTATAAGTTACTTGCTTGTTTTCTACTATGTACAAAGAAAACTGACTTCCCTTTCTCTGTTATCGAGTAAATAAGTCCAGAAATGTTTAGCCTAGCATAGCACAAAGGCAGGAAGCAGTGGGGTAACAGCTCGCCTCCGCTGAAGCAACAATAATATGCCCTCCAACCACTCCAACACTGTCTTATGAGCTGTTTTGCCAACATGTAGGACCCATTTCTGTATCGCAGGGAGGAAACGTGATCATTCCCTCAACTACAGAGTAGAGTTTTCACCTTGTGGTGCTGTGTGTGAGTCATCGTGGCAAAATGTGTTCCTGGAAACACTGTGTGGAGCAGGAACTACCTCAGGTGTTTGTATTTCCATCTTTCTGTCTGTGGACCGATTCTGTGGTCTCGAGAGGTCTTGTGTTAAAAAATCCACAAAAGAATGCTTTTCTGTGGGAATATATTTTTGGGTTGTTTATCGCTTCGGATCGACGATCTGTTTGGAGGAATAGGTCACCCGCTTTGTATATTAATAAATCCATATTCCACCCCACTTACTCTATTAGTAATGCAAGGATAAATCATACCTATAAACTATTCTAATATGGACTCATGTCGGAAGGTTCCTCTCCTTATACGAGTGTAACTGTTACTGTGGAGGTACACGCAGAAGATGCAGTAAACTCTACGAGAGACATTGCAGGATAACGGTAAAAACACTTGCTGACAGGCTCAAACTGTGAAAGCTCGGACGTAAAAATGTGGAAGAGTTCAGGCAGGAAGGGATCTAATTGCTGTAATATACAAACTTTAATGTGTCTACATATCTTCCCCTCCTTCTCTTCCTATGTCAACAGTGTGAGATGAGTTAGGTGAGCTGCTGTCGCGGGCCGTGGCCTCAGCAGAAGACTGTCGTCAGGACTAATAGGATTGGATCTTTAGTGATTCGACTCGTGTAACCTCTTGCTTCTGTGTGTGTGTGTGTGTGTGTGTGTGAGAGAGAGAGCTTCTGCTTGCTCTCAGGTTGCCTGCTGTTGTTGGCATCAGTTGCAGGCCGTCGGGGCCTTTTAAGCCTTCTTTGAAAGCCTAAACATACTATTTTATAATTTAAAAATATATATATAATGTTATATAATGTATATAATGTCATTGTTTTTCACAAATATACTACATGTATAATAATTATTTTTGCCTATTAGCTTATTTTCTCATTGCACAGCTGCCTTCATCTGTTCCTCTGCTCCTTCAGGCCTCTTGTATGGCTTCTTCCTGTTTAAGAGCATTTTTTTTATCCAATTACATTTCACCTGACTTCCTATATGTAAAAGTAGCCTCGTTAAAATACATAGAAGAGCCTTCTGGAGACCCTGGACGTGTGATTGGTCTCAGGGCCCGCGTGACCATTAACATGCGCTGTGATTGGTCTGTGAAGCTAGCGTCACAAACCAACAAGCTTGAATCTCAGGACTTATTGATGACCGCTGTCGCATAGAGGTTTATGTGTGTCTGGCAGGGGCGGATTGGCCATACAGGATAGCGGGGAAATCCCCGGTAGGTTGACCCGGTAGGTTGACGGGGTTGGGGCCGGCCCACCTCGATCACCGGCCGGCCGTCCCTCTGACCTGCCAACGCCGACGACATTCTGTGCTTCACAGAACACATTAAATTGACTCTAAAACCTAAAATAAAGAAATCACTGGCTGACTTTTATACTACTCCTCGCAATCTGTATTCACACTCATGGTTTCCACACCCAGCATGCAACACTACTGATTGCAATCTGTATTCACACTCATGGTTTAGGTGTTGCTTGCAGGTTTTCAGAGATTTTTAGGCATTTTAGGACAATCTGCCTTGATTTGAATCAAGAACACTGGCACTCCAGCAGACTTGAACTACATTTAAGTTATATTTTTAAGGCAACGTTATCACTTAGGCTCTTCACATGTAAAGAGTAAGAGGCTGATGGATGTATCCGGTCTTTTTTTAAAATAAAACCGACCTTGATTTATTTTTTTTACTTTATTTTTTTAATTCTTTCTGTGCGGCCCAATACCAAGGGGACGTTACGTCACTCGCTCGCAGACGAAACCGTTTTTAAGAGTGATTCAACAGCATCGCATCAACACGTAAATCCTTTAAAGCAGCGGCCCCTAACCCCTGGGCCACGGCCCAGTACCGGTCCGCGGGTCAGTTGGTACCAGGCCACACAGAAAGAATGAGTGAATTTTTAAAAAAGTATTTAAAAAAAAGTTTTATTATGAAGTCTTATTATGAAGAAGGGAAAATGTTCGTCAAAAAAAGCTCTGAAACTCTGCTTCCATTTCAACATCCTGTCTTTGTGAAGCGGAATTTAATATAAGGAGTAGACTGGACATAAAGGTCTAAGTTACGGAGTAGACCGGATATAAAGTATACATGTCGAGTGTCTCCCATCACTCTGACCCGGCTCCTCGCAGAGAAACCAGCTCAGGGCTCCCACTAATTTGGCGTAATGGTAAGTTCTATATTTATGTACTTTATAATTGCTTCATGCCAGTCGTATCATTTTATTACGTCATATTTATTGCCCACACTGTGTTGGCCGGTCCGTGAAAATATTGTCAGACACGAAACCGGTCCGTGGCGCAAAAAAGATTGGGGACCGTTGCTTTAAAGGAGAATGCTGATATTGTTTTTTATTCCCATGTGACTATTATGCACCTGGGCCGGCAGAGTTGGTTTAGGTTCTGTTACTTATCTTATTGTTTTGTTATGCACATTCAACACCACAACACACACACACAAACACATGTGTGATGTATTGAGTGCATGGGCAACGAGTCGTGTCGCGTATCGGGTAGGCCGGTCTGACAGTAACTCCTGGGCCACTTTTTTCCCCTAGTCCGCCTCTGGCGTCTGGTGAGTGAAATGCTGATTATGTTTCTGTTTTTTTTCTTCATTTAATCATAAATAAGCCACGGCGCTGAAGTTGTCGCTGCACCTGGGGGTGCTGGTGCTTCTCAACAAGGTGTGCACCTTGGCGCAGGTAGAGGTCACCGCTCGGACCTCACCGCTTCCCGGGGCCGTGCAATATGTGCTTGCTGTGACTTCCATCCCTGCTGGTGAGGGACGCGGTCCCCTGACACGACCTGGGCGCACTGTCCTGAGTGCCACGTCGCGCGTCGCCAGGGCAGGGATTGGCCCACGTAATATGCGTCAGGGGTCTGACGCGAGCCGTCTTGAAACACGGACCAAAGAGTCTAAGGCAGTCGAGTCAGAGAGTCTTTGAAACTCCGTTGCGCAAAAAAAGCTTGTGCTGGCGACTCTTTGACACACTTGTGTGTCTTTTTCTCCCGGGACGAGCTCGTCCATCTGCACCTCGACAGGGGATCTTCTCTGAGACATTGTGCAAACACAGAGGCACATACTGTACATACATGTCAGTTAGGGTCATCGACCATGATGTCAGCATGTGTCACATTATCGATCTGTTTCAAGGTCAGCTGCTAATCAGATCCCTTTTTTTTTTCACGGAGCCAGCTTCATTCACAAACTCTGCATCACTTTCCCTGCTGTCTGAGGCTGCTTTTGCACCGCAGCCGTTCATCCCAATTGTTGCTCATATCTTTTCTTTGCAGGACAGGAAATCTGTTGCGCAACATAACCCAATAGATGAAGAAATGTGTGCTGGCTCTGGGAGGCGAGGTATTAAGATAACACTTAATTTACAGTCTCTGCTTCTTTTTCTTTGTTGAGTGTTCAAATACAAGTCACGGTAGGTTGCACAAAACAGGATCTGATTTTGCAGCAAATATCCCACAGTTTAGGTTTGAAATGTAGGCGTTGTTAACACATTTTCAAATGAATAAATAAAAACTCCCGAAAAACCCAAATGGAGAAAAATAGATTTTTTTTTCATAACCAAAGGGGAATACATACTGTTTAATAACAATTGTTTTGTTTGCCTTTATAATATGCAACCAAACCTAATTTAGAAGTCAAAGTCAGAGGAGTTTCCTAGTGTTTATTCTTGCTTTAAAGTCAAGCCAGTGACGACAAACTTTCCAAAGATGGTTGTATTTGTCTAAAACTGTAATCTGTAGGACATCTGCTGATGACCAGCACCTTAAATAGTTTGACACTTGGTATGTTTGCATCCATATATTTGCCTTCTTGCTGAAAGGGGCGACTGTGGCTCAGTGGTTAGCATGCCCGTCTTTCAATCAGAGGCTCGGTCGTTCGATCCCCAGCTCTGCTAGTCCATGTCATTGTGTCCTTGAGCAAGACACTTAACCCCTAATTGTTACCCGCTGCTGTGTCTACAGTGTATAGAGCAAAAATGTAAGTCCCTTAGGATTAAAGCGTCAGCTTAATGGAATGAAAGTTACACTAGAAGATTGACGGGACTCTCATTCACCCTGTTCTCCAATCTGTTTTGTGACAAATGGGGACAACAATTTTTTAAATTTGACCAGTATCGAATGCAGCCAAGAAAATTAGCTGCCATGTGATCCTTTATTGCGACAATATACGCCCATTGTTTTTGCCACTGACAGACCCAGATTGTTATAATCAGTGTCTGACAACATTATTAAAAGGATCCTACAGACAAAAAAAACTTTACGCTTGGCCCGGTCTGTTTGTCATTGTGTTACACCAAGTCTTGCTCAGCTAAATATTCAGAGCCATGACATTGAAAATCTTAAACATAACACTTAGCTATACGCTTTCTGCACTTCAACCCTCTAAACTCTGACAACACTTGCGCTCCGTCTTCCGGCAACAAGTCACATGAAACAATCGCAAACGGACCAGATCATGCAAATTGTAAAGAAAAACAATATATTTTGATGTTGTTCATTTTCCATCATGTTGGCAAAGACTTGTAAAAACAATCTGAGCCGGTCATTGACGGTAAGGAGTTGCCCTGAGCAACTACATTGCAACCCGATTTGCGGCTACCGGCTTTTTAATGCTGGGCAATTTCTTTAAATTGTTGTCCTGTTTAGCCACCTACACACAAAAACATGGGACATGTTAGGTGCTAGCTAGCTAATGTTAGATATATGTTAGCAAGTTACCGTAGTTAGCTGGGTACACTTGCAAACATCACACCGTAAGGCTTTCTGTTGCATCCACATCCCACTCTCACACAGGCTGCAAATTGTTAAAATGCTGTAGTCTAACTTATTGAAATATAAGAATGCTTGCTGCACACGTAGCATTATACTGTCGTTTGCTAGCCGACGGAATGGACAAAGAAGCACTTTCATGCAATACAAAGATAATGGAGAGTGATGGATTGTTTTCCCATCGGTGTGTTCACCAGGAAGAGCTCTCTTACATTGTGGAATTACAATTACATCTGTGCCTAAGTGGACAATTTATTATGCGGTAAGTCAACGTCTTACCACGAACACTTTTTTATCTGGTTTGTTAAATTCTGCTTCTTCTTCTGAGATCTGCTCAGATGCTGCCGGTGGTTTGTAAGGTCCTTGGTCGGAGAGAATAGGGACCATTGTACTAGCATTCCTTACCAGGGGTTGTCGAACTTTCTTAGATATTTCACTGACCTTTTGTATTACATTTCCGAACGAGGTCAGGCAAAACCATCATTTAGCGGCTATAATTTTCAACTGTTGAAACAGTTCCCTCTGAAGCATCCAAACTGCTGGTTCAGTTTGTTTCCCCGGAAGGAACTCATTATCAAAAGGTTTACCTTGACGCTTGTTACATGTTCTTCTCCAAACCTGTATGAGCTCAATCTGTAAAAAAAAAAAAATTGAAAAAAGAAGCTTTGACAGCAAGCGCTGCCACATAACTACCGTGCCCATGGCCCTATAGCCTGGTTCCTTGAATCAACAAGGTCTGGGACCAAAATGGGTCACAGGCCTACTTCTGATGAGTCCCCACATGACAAGAGTATCGATGTGTATCCATGACTACAGGTCCCAGGACAGCTAATTAATTTCTGAGTCCTGAGCTGAAAAACAAAAAAAAAATGTTTTTTATATTTCTGTCCAAATGTTTCATGCAGCTGTAAAGAAGGTCAGGGCACGCCCATTAACATCGTAACCCCAACTGTGCTCATGGTTTTAGTTCAATGAGCACAGTTAAAAATGAGAGCCGGCTCTCATTTTCATTCAGCAGAGCAGCTTCATCAGAGTCTTAACAGCTCCTGGCGGTCTCGCTTCGCTAGCTGTTTCACTTGTACCATCACCTCCTTAACCCGACTTTCTTCTTAACCCTAATCCTGTTTTTAATCTGTCATTGATCTCAATTATAATGCGGAACGAGGCCATCTACAAGGGTTTACATGAGTCGAGCCAACTCCTCCTTTGATGGAGCCATCAGTATGGGCTTCTGAATTACGAGCAGCTGTCCCATAATCTCAAATACAATAAATTAGACTAAACCTAGTTTAAAAAAACAAATACAACTATAATAAACAATCGTTGTGAAACATTATTTTATTCTTGCCCACAGACGGTTATTGTTAAGTACCTCGGCTACATTTCTTCAGGTGCTTCAAAATAGCTAATCAGGGCAGTCTCACACACACATTCTGATATAGGCATAGAGAGACATACACATATACTTATTGTAGATACATAGAGAGACATACACGTCTTAAGATCTTGTCAGCTCTTCACGCTGGTGCCGCATTGACCATGGTAACCAGTGACCTGTGTCTATGAAACAATAAATGCTCTCAAGTCCGTCACAAATACAGAAATGACTCCTCAATAACCTCATTGACACATCTCTCTACCGATAAAATATATATATATATATATATATATATATATATATATATATATATATATATACATATATACATATATATATATACATATATATATATACATATATATATACATATATATATATATATATATATATATATATATATATATATATATATATATATATATATATATGTATATATTGTGACTTCTCTGCCACACCATCAACATTTCTTGCTAAACTACTGTTTGTTGACACTAAACGCAATGGCCATGCACGCCATGTCAATGTGAACATCCCAACTCCCTTGTCCAAAATGTAACCCAATTTCATCTGGTCACCCTCGCTTCGGGTGGTACATTGATACAACACAAAAACTTTTCCAACCCAAGAAATTTGCATCACCGTTAAACTGCATTTCACTATCAGTCAGCGAAGGCATCACCACTCATACGGCTTTGCGAGGTGATTCAGTATTGTCGGTTCAGGTTTTATGATAATTATGAGTTACAGATTTGTTTGGACACGGGCTGATTTAGATTATAAATTAGCCCCAAACCTAGCCAGCACACACACAAACTAGACATTTTACTTCAACCAAAGGAATGGAGGGAAATGACAAACACAAGAGAGGCCAATACCTGGACAGAGCGATCTCCGCCTTCTGCCGGGAGATGTCGGCTGCTTTCTGTGCTCCCTCCACGGCTCGGTCTACCTTCTCTCTGATCTTGCTGGCCCGGAGTGGGATCAGGTTCTTCCTTTTGCCGCTCACCAGGATGTTCTGTTTGTACTTCCCTTCCTCTTTCGTGCCATCGGGAAACGCGGTGCAGCCGTAGCCATGGCGCTTGTTGCTGAGCCACTCCCCCTCGTACTGGAGCCCATCGGAGCGCCGGCTCACACCGAATCCTGTCCGCTTGTCGTTCTTCCACTCGCCGCAGTAGGTCTCCGTTGCCGTGGCGTCCACGTCGTCGTCTGCGACAGCCAACTCTGCGTCTGCGTCTCCGAGACTGGAAAGGTGAAAGGTCACATTGGGTTGGCTGGTGAGTTAATAATGCTACATCCTACAGGTAAGATATGAGAACCAGATTGTACATTCACATAAAGCTGGAATCTGAAAGTGGTTAGCTGAGCTTAGCATAAAAACTCGAAGCAGCTAGCCTGACTCTGTTAACTCCGCCTCTATAGTTCAACAAACTCATATTTTGTATCTTGTTTGTTTAATTAGTACACAAATACACGTGTAAAAATACTCTAGAGTTGCGTGTGATGCTATTTCTTTACAATCGTAATTCTTTACGATCTGCTCTTCTGTGCAACGCCGCCACAGCACGGGTTGCCAGGTATGGTCTGTGAGCGTGGGTATTTCTTTACAGGCATGATGGAACTAAAGTTGGCGACGTGTATTTCATGTGTATTTCTGTTAACTGGGTTGTATGCATAAAATAAAAGAGATGCAACCTAAACATCGAGATCACTGTTAGGTCCATACTCATCACACAGATTGATATCAGTCGCCACTTGAGGAGAAAGACAATAAGGGTATTTCTCAAAATGTTGACCGATTCCTAATTTTAGTGCAGAATCCCAAATGGAAAACTCTTCTTTTTTTTCAAGCTGTGTAACGAAGAATGCGCATGTCAAGAACTTGACAGTATAGTCGTTACAGTGCTTCACAGAAATCCCTTCACTCCCTTCTCACCGTCTATTCATATGGCACCAATCCTAGTTTAACACTCCTTCATGGTGAACCACTGCACAGTCCTTCTGAAGTTAGACGGGAATAAGAACTGTTTGGCTCAACATGGATTCACAAGCTTGTTTTCATCTCGCCTCCTCTTGCCCATTAATTAGATCTCTACTTTCCTTTCGTATGTTTTCACTGGCCCCGGCAGAAGATTTAGCACTATAATATGTTCAAATGAGTATCCAACACATCAGTAAATAATTGATTAATCGCAATACATTTCATAAAAAATGTTGTATTTGATCTTGCATTCGTAAATGAACCCTTGGACGCTTTTTTTTTATTTTTTATGTTTACAGCAGTAGAATGAAGAGTAAAAAAAGAGGATTAAGAGCTGCTGTCTCTTGTCAAGTAAATGGTGGCCCCTCAATCGAGCATACTTTGAATTCTACACCAAGTCTATCATCTGGTAAGTGATTGATTCAACACTTTAAAGTCAAGGACGCCGCTTTTTTTGTGTGCGAAGAACCCAGCAGCATGTTCGCTCTGAGTCTGACTACGAGCTGGTCTGTCCAAAGAAAACTGAGCGGACAACAGCGGAGCGGAGAGACGAAGACAACAGGTTTATCGCTGGCTATCACAATGTAAATCTTTCGTCAGGCCAGCAGACCATGAAGCCGACCTTTTGACCCGTTGGCCCCTTTGGATCGCGTGCCAATCCATTTTACACTTGTGTAGGACAGGTGCCTGTTGTTGCCTTGGTGTCCTTCACATGAAGGACGGCTTGTCTCATCGCACGTCATCCCTCCTTGTCCTCTCTCTCCACCTTCATCCCCACTTTCATTTATTCCATTACCTCACGTCAGAGTTGATATGCCACACTCTTCTCTCCAATTATTTGAGAGTTGCTTGTTTTGTTTTTTTATGAATTTATTTTCACTGCGTGAAATAGGATTCTGGGATTCTTGAGGAAAAGTTGGGTGGGTTGCTGGAAAATCCTAGAGTAAAAGATAATTGTGACAAAATCATACATCATCTACTCCTGCTGTTACCTGATAGTAGAGTTGATATCCGATGCAGCGGAGGACACGGTGCTCATCCCAGCCTCGCTCCGGAACGAGCTCTGTTTGGACCTTTGGGAGGCCAGGGAGCTCCGGGACTCTGACTTCCTCAGCTTGAGCCCGGACAGGATGGACCTCCGGAACAGGCCACCTTTCCTCTTCCCCTTCAGCAGCTCGGCCTCGCTGTGTGCCGTCAGCACAAAACCTCCGCGAGACACGGCGGGGCTGCTGCCGCTGCTGCCTGTGCTGCACATGGAGACGCTGGTGGTCAGGGTGCCGGGGACGGGAGGCGGACCGGGGACCACCGCCCCGGTCCGGTCCAGCAGAGCTGTGCCATTGCTGTGCTCCGAACCGGAGCGGAGAGAGTTTATGGAGGTACGGAGCGGGGAGCGGATGACGGCCGCCATGCCGTAGGGGACACTCTGGCGGACTCCATAGCCGTGCCGCATCCCGCCAACCCACTGGCCTTGAAATGTTCCTAAAGAAAAGGGAGAAAACTCGATCAACACCAATTCTATATATACATATTATTTGATATTATTATTACATAACAGGATTAGTGCTGCATACACTGGGTGAGTGGAACCCAAACTTGTGCTACATTTCCACTGCATGATGTGAACTCTAAATGATCTTCCCTTTTTTGACCTCGCCTTCTCAGCAGTGATTGGACCTATTTAAAACGTGGCAATTCAGAGGTCTTGTTCTTGATCTGCGTCTTTGTGTACCTACAAAAGTTTGAATTATTATTACTATTATTTCTTTACTTTATATTGTGCGTACTCGGTGGATAGTTTGTGTGTGTGTGTGTTTACAGAAAGTCCGGAGGGGTTCAAATATTTGCACCTGAACCAAGGACCTTTTTAATGCACGATTATGAAATAATTATTAATGACAAAAGATTATGGTTCTTGGCCTGAGTAAAGCTTTGAGAAACATCAGCAGTATCAGAGTGGTCCACTTCCTCTTTGTGATGTTGACTACAGTTGTATTTTTTATCAAATAATTTGACAAAGTGATAAATTGAGTCCACTCCCATTCATTCACAATGTGTCTCGCTGCACAACCCGCACTCACTGCTGCATAACAGTCCTTACATCCCCATGTTGCTGAAAAGTAGGCCATCTGAGTATGTGTGTTTCTGTCATTCTCTCTCTCTCTCTCTCTCTCTCTCTCTCTCTCTCTCTCTCTCTCTCTCTCTCGCTCTCTCTCACACACACACACACACACACACTGAAACGGAAGTGTGTGTTCCAATAAGAGTGCAAGTGATCCATCCCGCTTGCCCGTACCTCTGATGTAACAGCACTCTGATTCATTCTGTTGCAAACGCACTCGCTCCGAACCAAACTACATGGCCATATAAGGAGTGCAACCACGTTCTCCGTCTCTATCGCAAACACACACAAACATTTCCCTGGTGGGCTCAAGTGTCAGTGAAGTGGGAAGCGCTGAATGAAGCCAACGCCGTGAGCCAATCACATCCTTGCTTACGTTCTCAGACGCACTCACGCGGGCACAACAAGCACATCCACGGGCGCTATTAGAGGGAAGAAGAAAAAAACTTGAGTGAGAAGTGGTGTTGTCTCTGAACCTGCCCTCGTCATTACGACAATATGCTGCCTCTTATCCTTCTTACACACACACAAGCAAAAGCAAAGTCTTTGTCATAGACAGCTGGCCATCACATCTGGCCAAGCCTTTGTAATCATGTCAGCACACAGCTGTACGACCATATGACTGGTGGATCAAAGAACGCACAGACACACACAGACAAACACACACACACAAAGAAACAACACCCATGCAACAGCGCAACAAGATTACCATTTCATTAAATGGCCGCCAGCGTGCTAGTGCAGGGGAGTGAGACAGAGGGCAACGAAGAAGAGAGACAGTCCTGAGCATCTAGAGACAGACATCACCTGTGTTTCTGTGAAACTGTCGTGCAGAAAGAGGTCGAATAAAAAAGTCTGTCTGCTACAGGTCATATTTCTGGACAAACAAATACTAAAAGGTGAATGTTATGCTAAGCTAACAGGCTGCTGGCTGTAGCTTTATTCGCCCTTATCAATATGAGATATCAATCTTTTCATCTTACTTTCGGCAATGAATCAATCATTTCCAAAATTCAAGTTAACTACTTTTGGAATTTTAACTGCAAACTAAAATAAATATATGGGGAGATTCTGCAGGAGTATGAGCTATATTGTTATATTAATATTATTAACATGTTTTCAGCGGGTGTTGGACTCCGCCACAGCTGTCTGCACTGAATGTGTTGGACACTTCACGGACAGGATGTCAGGCCGGTGGGAGCCGAGTGTTCGGTAAAGGGACCTCAGAATGGCCTTTCTGCTCTTTGCAGATGATGTGGTTCCGATTGTTTCATCCGGTGGTAGCGTTCGGCAGGAACTGGACAACAATGTCGTCGGGATGAGACTCTGCACCTCTATTTTAAACTACCTGTGCCTCATTTGTGAAGTACTGAATCAAACTACACACTAAAGTTGTATAGAACCTCGGTGTTGGTCAACCGAAACACCGCAAATAGCATAAGTGGGACCAAGTCATGAGGCTCGTTCGTGATGAACCAGTTCTGTGCAGAATTGATCGCCGGTGATCGGCGCGCAATGCATGCCGGTTAGATTTGTGTCCGACTTGCTCACTTTTAATGTTTGGGCGTCGAGGAAGATGGTTTTAAGTGTTTTTCAATCAAAAGTCGTTGGTGTTTAACTCCAAGTTAGGTCTTTGAATTTCCCCAAGGGGATTAATATAAGATACGTTATTATTTGTTTTGTTTTTTAGGTTGAGTCTGAAGTCATCACATTTGTGACTCAAGTCCACAACAACAGTCAATAGAAAAGAAACGTCTCGGAATAACACAATACGTGTCAATGGCACCGCAAACTACATCCACCAGAATCATGTCAAGTTGAATGAACACCTCTCTTAAACTGTTTCGAGCAAAGCAGAACATTATAACCTTCATCACTCCCCGTATTTAACACAGGGCTGTTGTATCAGACTGTGTCAGTCTCAACTCGGTGTGACTATGAAACTGACAATATTAAGAGTGAGTGAAGAGTGTGTTTAAAAAAAAAAAAAAAACTTTGTCATGATTCCTTGGAAGCATATACTACCCTGGACCAGTAATGCCTAAATCAAGTATTCAGTGGGGCACTCGGCCGCTGTCTCAATGTGGGCCTGTTGCTGTCCGTGGTGCTGAAAGACAGTCTGAGAGACCGGTGCTGATAGTCCCTCTCACCCATATACAGTTTGCGTGTGATATCGGTGCATTACACGAAAACTGAGGAACTTATTTTAACCCCTAAACAGTCTTAAAAAAACCTGTACATTTTAGCACACCGTTGACCGTTGACATGCAACAGCAGATCAACTTATCCTCATCCCGAACCTGTCACAGCTGTATTGAAAAAGAAATCGACCTCTGTGTATGTAAAGGGCTCAACCCCGGGCCCTACAGTCTGCTTCACAACTCGCATGCCAAAACGATTTCAGTGATTCCGCCTGGAGGCCCAACAGGAAGCACTCTCGGATCATATGGGCCTGTAACCCGGGCCGAGGCTACCACGAGCACGAGGCAGCCGCACGGAAAGAGTTAACGCAGAGAGATCAAAGCTGCGGAAACATCATAGAGGCACAGCGATTTGATCACGAGGCAAACCCCCAGGCTGAATTCATAATTGTCTCTTTAACAAATGCGTGCGTCTGTTCTCTATTTCTAGGTTAAAAACCATCTGTCTCCTAGGGTCTGTATTTCATTCTTAGGATACAACAGTCGAAGACGCTTTTCAAAATCTGTGAATTCTCTCGGTTTGTTTGAACTGTACTATCCGTCTCTGGGTTTCTATCCCTTCACTCGTTCCAGACGATACAAAGGAGCTCATGAACATTTATATTACCGCATTGTTGCCTCTGTTACTACTTTACACCTCAATATATTGATTTGTGAAGCACAGTGGCGAGAAAAAGAGAAAGCAAAAGCAAAAAAACTGTGTCTGTGAGGGAGATGAAAATTGGTTGTATTATGAATTATTAATGTGTTGTTTTGTCACGTCAGCACTTGCATGTTGGAGTCTTTTTGTGTGTGTGTGTGTGTGTGTGTGTGTGTGTGTGTGTGTGTGTGTGTGTGTGTGTGTGTGTGTGTGTGAGAGAGAAATGGGGGAGGGCGCGAAAGATTAGACAACACAAGGTCAAGTCAGTTTACTTTGTATCTCGGATTGTTTGTGCCAGTGGCAGCGATTTTGACTTCTTCAGTTCCCATCCAATGTTTCATAACCACAGCTAAGACATGTATGATTACGACAATATTATAAATTGTAAAACCAATAATAATACAGGATTGAATGACAATTATCGGTGTGGGAAGGAGGCGGAATCTTCACTATTTAAAAAAGTTTGCTTTGTTTTGCACCTGCTCTTTTACTTAGAAAGAAAAATGCAATACCCTTCTTCCAATATCTCAAATTTATTGACGAGTGGTGATACAAAAATTCACAATCAATAACTAAAAAAAGCACGATGAATTTCAGACGATGCACCCTCTAACCTTATTGCCTGAAAAAAAGTGAGAAAAGCTCTTTTCTGACCCTCCTCCTCCGTACGTTTTAGAGATATTGCAGCACCATGCCATCCCAAGTGCTTCTAGGGCAAACTCCATCATTAGTATGTCCAGTTAGTATTGTATCAGCAGGGATGGAGGGCAGACTTCCAAGATAGATCTTTAGAGTTTTCATGTTTCAGACAGCACCACTAATCCTCACTACGAACATCAAACCACTCCGTTACATAAGCCAAAGCCTGCAGTGAGGTTGTTGTGGTAGTAGAGGAGGTACGTATTAGCAATGGCAACAAAAAAAGAAGCAGACCGCGATTGACACTCCAGAATATATTTCTTCGCTGTACAATTGAAGCGCATGTGTGGGAAATAAAAAAAAAAAAGTGACGCACAAATACTGAGGAGGTGGATTTGTCTCTGACTTTTTCCCCCAAACTGAACAGAAGAACGTCTGGTGCTCCGCATGTGGAGTGTGTGTCCTTGAATGTGAATGTCGGGGGGATTTATATTTTGTATCGCTTGTCTATGAAGTGATGCTTGCTGTATTTTTTAAGATGGAAAGGAAAAAGAGAAAGAAACCAATCTGTCGACATAACCAGTATGATGAGGGAACCGTGACAGCTGGGGAGGAAGGTAAACGGAAAGACAGATGGTAACTAGAGACAGGTAGACATGGCAACTGACAGACGACAAGCCATGCAGACGTGCGGGATAAACAGACACACAGCAGACCGACGAGCCAAACTGTGGGAAAATCACTAAACGCTAAAAGCAAGTGAAGTCAGTTCAAAGCTAAACCTCTCCCTGTGTAAATCACTGTGTGGGACCATTATCCGTTTAAGAGATTTCGCTTAGGCCCTTTTTCTGTCTGAGTCTTTCAGATTCCCATTTGAGGATTATTTATCTGCTGAAAAATGTTATGAAAAAGACCCGCGATAACATGGTGGTGTGCCGTTGCAATGACGGTTTGAAAATGTCCCCTCTTGTTCGTCATTTCGTAACCGATTCTGTTTCGATGACCTTGTTGGATAGTGTTATTTGGTATTATTTGTGAGCACAAATATCTCAAATAACTACAAAGGGGTTGCCTTCACCAAATCAATCATCCGCATGGATACAGGATGGAAACCAGTCCGAAAGGGGGAACTGCCCATTGTTTCAACAATCCATTTTTCTATAGCACCAATAGAAACGTGTCCCATTGGACCATAAGACCATTTGTTCAACTGCCCGTTGTCTCATTGTTCAGAAGGCCATTGCTGCAAATACAAACTCTCCCTGCAACAAACAGAAGCACATGGCTAATTATTATCCAGCATGATTTTATTTCCGACTGAGGAATACATGACCGGCTACTCGTTGCCTTCTCTCGTTGGGTTGGTAACGTTTAGGCATTAGAAGCAAGATTAGTTAGGTTTAGGGTAAGAATATTAGGCTAAGCCAATCAAAGGCAGAGTAGAAAGGGGTCACACATTCGTCAATGTAGGACAAAAAATATTGTGGCAATAGGGTCTGATGATGTCATTCCGCTTATTAATTAGCCATGTGCTACTGTTCGTTGCACAGAAGGTCCGTGTTTGCGGAGCAATGGGCTTTCGGAACAGTGGGAGTTTGTTTTCAGGATAACGGGCTGTCAGACAAATGGGCTTTCAGACAATAAGATGTTTTTTGGAGTATTTGGGTTTCGGAATAATGAACCTCTCGTAACACAGGCATGCCTCTCACATCAGGTGGCTGTCAAGAAAAAACACGCCACAGTGGCCTCAACAGCAAGTGAGTGGCTGAATCTATGAGATATTTGCCTTCTGAGACCACCAATCTTTCAGATGTTGTGGTCAGAGGGTTAGTCCTGTGCAGTTTCTGTTCCTGCACTAGCCAATGCGTTCATCAACCTCCACCCACGCAGCTGAACCATCCTTGACCGAGACACAATTAGGAAAAGGACATACTTTATCTACTTAGAGCTAGGGCGGCTCCGTGGAAATCAGGAAAGACAGCAAGCCAACCTGCCAACATCCCTCTTTAAACAGCAGGGTGAAGATGTTCTACCCTCTGTTTCCAATAAAGATTGCTGTATAGGGCAACCTCAGCAACTGTGCAAACTACGACGGGATCACCCTTAGAATCAGCTGCATTGCTTGCTCACCCATACCAGGAAAAGTGCTTAACAGGATGATCTTGAACAGAATAAAGGAATTAGTCAGCATTTAGCTGCATTCAACAACAGAAGCAGCACACAGGAATTCACAGAGACAGACCTGTACTGACCAAATCAAAACTCTGTATCAAGATTGATGGAACACAGCTTTCTGATCTATATCAATGTAGTTAAGGAGTATTTGATGGCATGGATAGGAATACTCTTGGGGAAATTCTTCAACAAGAACACTCACAGGTGAGGTGAGGACTGGGGTCAAGGGCGCCTCCGGTCCCATTTTCTATTTTAACTGGCAATTGACAACAATCAAAGACATTTGCAGAGCACAATACTTTGGACATAGCTGGACAACCTGTCCTTTGCAGATACCTTTATGTCACTACACAAACGTATCAACAGATGCACGAGAAGAACAGGTCATTGAGTAACTCATTCTTAAACGGGACTCAACCACCACAGGAGAAACACTAAGATCCTTAATGTAAACACAAACAACGCCAGTGCAATAACAATGCAGCCGAGTAACATGGCAGGTTGATATAGTATAGTATGATATACTATGTATCTTGACATAGTCACGAAATTAAATCTATTGATTTTGTGTACATGGACACAAATTGTCCGTTTTTGCTGGTTCGCTTAGGACGAAAAATGACGTAGATTAGAATCCTTCTCCTTGGTGGACACACAAATCAAACGCATCAATGTGACTCCCGTAAGCAGCGGTCAGAGATGGGACGGAGCAAAGAGCGCCAAAAACTCTTGGACCAGGACAGAGGTGGCGGGGTCCCTCAAACACAGAACTGCTTCAAAGTGTTGCAACGGTACGTACTTATTGTCAGCCCAACAGTGGTGGTTTTCTTAAACCTAACTTTCGTTGAATTACATACCGTCCTCCGTAAGAATAAGTCGTTCTGAGCTACAAGAAGTAGAAAAAATTGACAATTCTTTTTCATGAACATGAAACCAACAGATGACATTTTGTGACTATTTCACAAACTGCCGTGAGGTTTGTGTTGTTCAATGGCCGGTGGAGGTTAGGTGGAAAACTTGCGAGCATGAAAAGATGTTGCCGTGTGAGCTCGAATTGACAAAGCAAAGGCAGCCTTCCTGCAGTTGAAACAAAAACATGTCCCAACTTCATTAATCGTCAATGCTTCTCTTGTCAAAGTAGCGTGGAATTAGCAATCTAACTAATGAACAGCTGGCTAGTTAGCTGGTTTGCTAATTCCACCATGCTGCACTAGTGGAAGGAATCCAGGATTAGGCCCTTTAAAATATAAAAGTTAGCCGTCTTTTACAGAGACAGTCATCAGGGCAGCCAGCAATAAAGTCTCTAATCAGTGCATGTCTGAAATGAAATGCTACGGCTGATAATAAACCTGTAGAAGATGCGATGATCATACAATGATTAGGCTCAGTCGCTGACCCTAATCATTGTAGATGGTCGACTGAAAATGGTCCTGAATACTCCCAATCAGAACACAAGGAAGTTGCAAGGAAGGAGCAGTCAGAAGTACAACCTGATAGACAAATTGCATATCCTAGACTGCTCCCAGAATGAGCTCAACACTACCTTCTTTAATAGCTTAAGGTTATCAATACAGCGAGGCCACCATGACGTCTTCACGGTTTCATCCCACCATGACGTCTTCATGGTTTCATCCCACCATGACGTCTTCATGGTTTCATCCCACCATGACGTCTTCACGGTTTCATCCCACCATGACGTCTTCATGGTTTCATCCCACCATGACGTCTTCACGGTTTCATCCCACCATGACATGTTCATGGTTTCATCCCACCATGACGTCTTCACGGTTTCATCCCACCATGACGTCTTCATGGCTTCATCCCACCATGACGTCTTTAGATTGGCCTCGGTATGATATGATAACAATGTAATTGCACGTTCTTTCAGACTGAGACATGCAGATTCCTCAGTCTCATGGCTATCAGGAGTCATGCTGAGTTTGTGTGTAAGATTAAACAGAGACAGTAAGATGAGAAGTCTGAATATAACAGTGAAACAGTAATGAATTAAGCGTAAATAGGTTTTTCTTCCAACAACAATCCATCCACATGCGCGGATAAGTGGTCCAGAGAAACATGTCTTAGTTACAGGATGATAGAATACACAGTGGAACTGAAGAGCATCCTCCCACACGTTCAACTGGGCGGCACATATCCCCTCTTTTCCATGCACCCGTCGTCACGCTTCCAAACATCCCGTCCAACCATTTCACAACCCAAAAGGAAGCAGGTTTTTTGATTTAATTTGGCCCACCAACCGTATCTCTGCGTGTAATAATGTATGAAGTTGCTGGGTGTACTTACACATGAGATGTGAATTTATTAAGTCAGTTTACGTAACGTGGTCGGAGCTGAAATAAATGCTGCACTGATACGAAGATATGTTAATGTCAGACAATTATAAAGTGGCGTGTTTTGCCAACAGCTGGCGGACAGGGGGGAGGTTCCAGGACGCCGCTGAGCTGTCATCAGCGTCGTTTATTGAAGCATCTGCAATTTGATGTGCCCCAACAAGAATGCTGTTTTCGTTTTTCGGTGTGTGGCGAAGTCTTCATGGAGCAGGGCGACAGCTGAGTGAGTTTTTGTGCTTTTGACACTGTGTGTGGTGCATTAGCTCGTCAGATACAACAACCACTGCTGCTGTAATCTCTATAGCTGTTGTCACCGTCGTACACAGCGACAGTGGTAATCTCTGCCTCTCCCTTTGTGACTCACTTCATTTCTCACTAAAATGATTACTGAAGCGTTCTTTTCATTTCTCTCTCTCTCTCTTTCTGTGTGCGTGTGTGTGTGTGTGTGTGTGTGTGTGTGTGTGTGCGTGGTTGGTAATCAGTCAGCTTAGCTCTTCATCTCAGTAAACACCATTAGCCCGGAAGGCCAAGCCAGCCAATCAGAACCCGGTAGAGCCGGCTGGGCGGCCAATCGCTGCGAGGAACACTCAGTCCCCCGTGACACGCTGACCTGCTGCATGTCGGTGAGCGTTGCCATGGAAACCCTACTGTACAGAGCGGCTCCGGGAAAATTTAGCGGAGCGAGGGAGGAAAGCGAGAGGTGGGAGGAGAAGAGAGAAGAGGAGGGAGAAATGTTGGCAAATGTAGGAGAGGAACCAAAAGCCAAACAGCAGAGATAAGATAGAGAAGTGTTTCCGAGAAACGTGGCATCAGGTGTAGTCGGAAGGGAGAGTGGGACTGGCAGTGATCTTAGACCTGGCTGTGGGAAATGGAGCTGGCTCTTAAGTGCACAGCGTGATCCAAAAGTATGTAGGCAGCAGAGCATCTTTGGATGTCTTGGCTCCTGACTCTTATTGCTTTGGACAAGACAAAGCCCTGAGGTTTTAAAGAAAGACTGTCAGCTTTCGGTCGCAGTCCCATGTGCACGAATGCAGGCGAGTGACCATCACCTGCCCACGCGATATTGTTGCAGGATGCGGGCAGCGCCAGGTGGGGTCCACCCAGGTGGAAACCCACGGCTCTGCCGAGTGAAGCCAATGCAGGAGTGTCTTAAATCTTGCATTCTCTCCACTGAACAGCAGGGAACAAAAAAGTCTGCTATTCAGCATTTTTTTAATTTAGCTTTTTTTTTTTGTGCATTTTTTTGCATTTTTTTTTTAATTTTGCGCTCACAACTACAAGGTCTACAGTGCACAAGGGTTGCAGACTCTGAGACGCATTCCTGCTAAGTGTGTGAGGGCTTCGGGCGGGTTTTTTGCTGCTGAAGGGACCCTGAAGGTTCATTAAACCTGGATGCTATATTATAATGTGCAAGGCTTTTAATTATTCATTTAATATTCAGGAATTTGACAACATGGGTCCCAAGATGCTGCAATTTTTTTTTGTAGAAGACACATGACACTTGGCATAGTACTAGGATTTTCATTATGTTATTCAGATAAATATAAACAAAATAGGAGTAGAAGGGACATTCCCATTCAAATCACCATAGCTGGACGGTCAGAGAGGCAGCCATTTTTATGTGTGCCATCACCATTGTGACCTTATAGCGGGCTAACTTCCATATAGACCAAAAAAGACTTCTGGTAACTCACTGAGGTGAGGTTTGCAGTAACAACTAAAAAGAGCAGTTGAGTAGTAACGATTATGAAGCCTAGCGAGCGAGAATAAATGAAAAGAATCTTTCATCAATGCTTCTTTTGTCAAAGTTGTGTGGAATTAGCAAACTAGCAAGCTAACTAATGGACAGCTGGCTAGTTAGCTGGTTTGCTAATTCCACCATACTGCACTGGTGGAAGAAAATGAAACCAGTGGCATTTTCATGATTGGTTGAAACAACAAGGAACAAATGTTATAAATTCGGGGGAATAGAGGATACTGGGCTGGGTTTGTGTGCACTATCAACCTCCTGACTAAGAGCAGGTCTGTTGCTATATCTATTTTTATTTGAAAGGATGACAAGATTGTGCTGGAGATATCAAATTAAATTCAGTGTTTTCTGAACTATAACTTGTGATGGAGTGGAGGTGAAAACTATCAGCTCACATACGATTCCCACAGCTCTCCTTTACCCAATATTAAACAGGATGCAATGCCGACACAGGTCATGGCTAGCTAGCAACCAACAACCAGATTGAGGGATGGGTGCTAACTAGTGCTGCGCAAAGATGAAAAACTTTAACTTATATTTTGCGTGATTTTTCTGTGATTAACAGCGATTAATTACATTATGCGCAAAATTCAATAATGAATGAAAAACTAGCATATTGCACGCTTTTTTTTTTTTAAGTAATGGTATCAGAACAATATAACAGACACTTTCGGAGCAACAACAAGTTAATATACAGTATATAAATATTTTTTCTTTTTTTTATGAACAGGTACCAGAAGAAACATTTGTCTTTTATTAGGGAACAACATAAACAGTCTGTTCAGCAGAGAGGGTTCCTGTTAGAGGAACAAGCGACTCCTTCTTTTGTCCATGTTCAATTTGTTGCCGTTCTAATTCAGCAGCACTTGCTGGACTGTGTTTGAAGGCCCACAACTGTTCTGCATTTGGTCAGGACATTGTCAAACACACTGTCCTGCAGGGACACTGTGACAGAGCGCTGGAGAGTGTGCGCGCAGGGCAGACCAGCAGATGTCTCGCAGCAGCATCATATCTCTTCACTATTCATGCTAAGTGTGCTGACTTATTGGAAATAAAATGTTCCCCGCACGTTTCTGCAAAATGTTTTGCAGAAACGTGCTTAATATTAAAACACATTTCAAATCCATCAATCAAAATGCAAGCCCATCTGTCGGAGGGGTAAACTCCAAACTGTAACTCTGAGATAACTGTCTAGTAATCTCAGTCTGTGCGTTTCCATGATGGTATCAGTTTGAATCTTGCTTTAGTCGGACTATGCTCTCTTTCGGGGCAACTGTTATTATCCTAATATACATGGCAGTGAACGAATCGAATCATTGGCTGAAAGCATGTCATATCCGATACGATAGGTGGCGCTGTTTTCATTCCAACTAGTTGTGATACAGCCATTTCCGCTTGACCTCTTCACCACCAACAACAAGAACCAACAACATCAACTCCTTCAATACATTAAGCTAGGGTGACCAGATTTGTGTTTGGGAAAAAGAGGACACTTTGTCGTGTGGGGGAGGAGGGGGGAATAGTGGGGGGTAGCGTTATCCCCGTTATCGTTTCATCCCGCTCCACAGTCGTGCATCTCCGCAAGCTTTAGCTCATGAAAAAGAACGAGTTGTGCTAAGCTACAAAAAAAAGTTTGTCGCTGAAATACCAGTCGATTATTGATGCGGCGATGTTTCATGCCGAACTAGTTTCTTCAGAGCGTAACAGGATATTCGTCGCGAGTGGAGGTGACAAGGCTCAGTGTTGCCAGATTGGTGATGGCGTAGTATCGTACCAAAGGCTCAAAAATGGTCATATTTGCAATATCGTGCATCTTGCAACACTGAGATCGGTCGACCAATGACAGTTCTCTCTACAGTCAAGGCTCGCGCTGCCGGCTGTGACAACTTATCGTCTCTTTCGACTTCCAGCTCATGACCTGGGAGGGAAGGAGGAAGGAAGGCGGCGGGATCTCGAGCATGCGCAAAGACGCAAAGTCCAGTTGTTAATCCAATTCACCGTTTACACGCCGCGATGTCCGAATTATGAACCTAGTTGGATCGAGTTATCCAGGGGTGTTAATCGGATCGTGGTCGAAGCGCAATTATTCGAACAAAGGTGTTTACATGAAAGGGATAATTCTATTTCAGTCTGATTAAGCCAGTAATTCGAATGCATGTAACCACGGTCAGTGAGAGCAACAGTTGGCACAAGTTGTAACGCCGTCACTTTTGGAGTCTGCTCCGTTTCATACAACTTGTGTATTCGCCTTACGACGATGCGTCTGGAGGCGCGTTGTCATTCGTTGCGATTCTAAGGACGCCGGTTGGCTGCTTCAATGCTGTTTAAGGTACTTCAGGCTCGTAGTACTCCAGTGATAAGATCATTACAAATGGTTTCAAATAGCTTTGCTTTCATCAACTATGCCGTCTGGTAGGGATTTAAAATGAAAATGTCCATTTTATAAGTGCAGTACCTGTGTGCGGCAGGGTTAAGCCCCTCACAATGCCACAAAACATGCTGTTAATGCATGATGAAATCATTGTCTGCATTAATGGATTGAGGCCAGCCCTCGTGCTAACTTCATCCAACTGTCTTGCAAAGCAAACTATGCCTGTGTTTTTTAAACGCTGTTAGGTGCAAATTGCATGGGATTTTTACATATTTTAAAACGAAGGACTGACTTCTGCAACACAATGTAGCCTGAAACTCCTGTAGCGTTGACGTGCATGTGTATCTGCTAGTGCAAACCCAGTTCATGCTGAAGCCTTTGGAAGAGACAATACCAAAGGGACGTTTGACTACGTCTGACACATAATGTAAAATAACTTTATCAAATATCAAAAATTGCATATTTATAACAGATATTAAAAATCTGGTCGGGCAAGACGCTTGTTTATAATTATTATTATTATCAATAATAATAATATTGTCATTTTTGCCCTATTTAGTATCATCCTACTTTTAATAGTGTGCTGTTTCATCAATCTCTGTATTAGAAAAAAATTCCGCCTCATACATTTATACAAAAGACAAATGCATGCTGTTCTAATAAGGACACGGTGTACTACTTGAGCAAGATAAACACTCATAAGTAGGCCAATCTCTGCTGCATTTACAGTATGTGGGTTCAGATACTTCTCAGAGCCACGGTGTCTCTCCAACACGTTCCTCTCTGGGTGGTTTTCTCATCCTTTTTTTCCATCCATTTTGTCTTCATCTCAGTCCTCCCTTGATTAGAGTGTATCTCTCGAAGCAATCATCATAATCATCCATCCATCCAACCTGCCATCTTTCCATTATCTGTTGATCATTTCACTGATCCATCCATCAATCTGTACATCTGTCGGTCCGTCTATCCCTCTCCACCTCCGTCCGCCCGTCTCCCCCATCTGTCTGGTTTTCTTCTTCTTTGTCCTGATTCAACCCCTTGAACCAGTCTGGTCTGCGGATTCTATTGGGCAGCTCAAGAGTGTGCGAGTGTGAGGGTGCATGTGCATGTACGTGTGCGTGTGTGTGTGTGTGTGTGTGTGTGTGTTTGCGGTCCAAGCCAGCATTGTAAAACAGCCTACAAGTTGTAGAGTTATGTAACAAAGCTTTAACTGCATGTATGCTGCTGTCAGCTCTGTTACTTAACTCACTCTGCCAGATTTCATGTGTGGGAACCTCTGCACGCACACTGTGTGTGTCTGTGTGTGTGTGTGTTCGTGTGTGTTTATTTTTAAGCAGGAATCCATATGGTTTGCGGTCTCTCATTAACAGTGACTGAGCTAAGTCTCGGTCCAAGAAACTCATGGCATTGATGTCATTGATTTTTTAAAATGATTTAAAATAAATGTTCAACAAATTATAATATATATTGTAGCTTTTTACTGTGGTAACGTTGAACAAACAGAGTCATGGATATACTACATGGATTAAAGTGTGATTTGGCAAAACTTTCAGATTTAGAGATATTGCAAGTGTCACAATAGCAAAACAATCGTGTTGGTAATAGTCATGCTAGCATCATGGCTCTCGGGATTGCAATGCTGATCAGTCGAACCACGACAAAATATATCAACAGCCAAGATGAACTGGCACAACTCTTTGTACACATTATTCATGATGACCAGAAGACAACGCCTCATGACTTCCTGTGACTTTTCCCTCTTACACATCATGAGGTTGAAATTTGTGATTTTGAGAGAAATGCTACAACTCTTGGGTAAGTACAGACATTTATTGTCCAGAGAAGATGAATTGCTTCAACTCTAATCCCTTTTATTCTAGTCCCATCATTTCAATTTATGCAACACTTTTGGTTGAAGACCAAATCAAATTCCAATCAGTCTCACACAGTCCATCCAGACGCCGGGTCAGTGGCCTTTGGCGTCTGATACCGAAGCACAGAGGCAAACTTTAGTGTCTGTATGAGACGCAACAGGCTTTCAACTAACTCCAATAGATAGCCATCTGTGTCGGCATTTGAATGTCGGAGACCCTGACGTATTACAAAAAAGCGAGTAAGTCCACCAAGGTTGGACGTTGGGGGTGAACGGTGAACAAACACAGCTTTTCCCCCAGGAGACTTCTGTTCATGTCACCGTTACCTAAGGTGACCAGACCTCCTCTTTTTCCCGGACATGTCCTCTTTTCGAGACCTAAAAAATGTGGGATTCCAAAAACGTCCGGGATTTTGCCTCGTTTAATATTTGTGTTTCTCTGGGTCTTTCACAAACTAGTTTTGCAAACAGTATCTCCCTTACGTTCCACCTCTGACTGTAGAGAGAACCGTCATTGGTCAACCGATCTCAGTGTTGCCAGATGCACGATAATTCTCCTCCAAATACGACCATATTGAGCCTTTGATACTTTGCCATTTCCAATCTGGCAACGCTGAGCACCTTGCCACCTCCACCCGTTGCCTTGTTTACAACAGCACATGACATCTGCAGCCATTCCCCGTGATGTGACCGTGATGTTCTGTGGTGTATTTGATTAGATCTTTTACAGCAAACAGGAGCGATTAAACTGGTGCATAGTACATGTACGCGTAGAAATGGAGGGTGAAGACATGCATTCGATGTCTCAGCCCTCCGCCCGACCTTGTTTTCTAAAACACCTTGTTTTCCTGGGACTTGTTACTTGGGAGCTGCTGTCCTCATCTGTCCCTCCAACCTTTTATTCATCCCTTAAGACTGCATGGCCTGAATTGACGGCCTCCAAATACACAGTGTCTCCTCATGAAGCTGAGGGGTGAGGATGAGGAGGACAAAAAGACAGAGAGAGGAAGAGACAGAGGTAGAAAATTAGAGTCATTTTCATTGCCGGTCCTCATGCAACTCCCTGCTTCTGGACAAGTGTGTGTGTCTGTGTGTGTGTGTGTCGACAAGGCACAGCTGAAGAAAGAATGACCCGAGGTAACCTCTGGACAAACGTCTCCTATTGCACATCTGTCACATCTGTAACTGTCATCGACATGTCAATCGTCCTCGAGTAACGAGTCATTTTCACAGATGACAATCGTCAGTCAATCCCAAATAACGCTCCTTGACAGGCGCTGGTTGGTTCACACAATCCTCACGTACACGCGCTCAAACCCACCCCCTCAAAACACCCACAAGGCACCTGCACCCTGCCCCTCTTACCTCCATCTGAGTACGTCTCTGTTCCGTATCCGTCCTGCAGCCCGTTGTTCCAAGTCCCCTCGTACTTCCCGCTCGTCCCCGTGCTCTCCCGCACGCCGTAGCGTCCCTTAAAGCCGTGCGTCCACTCGCCCTTGTACACCCAGCGGCCCTTGTTCTCGATGCCCACGCCGTGTCTCTTACCCTGAGCCCAGGTGCCCTGGTAGGTGTTCCCGCTGGGCCAGGTGTAGACGCCCAGCAGCTCGAAGCCATGGGCCCAGGAGCCGCAGTACTCGCCCTGGCCCTTGGGTCCCGTGCAGATCCCGTGGCCGTGCGCCTTGCCCTCGTCCCACCCACCGCAGTATGACCCCCCATCGTCAAAGTTGAACCTGCCGCCAGTGGACATGCATGAAATAGGTCTTGGCAATTCCCCTGAAGCCTCGACAAAAAGAAGAAGAAAAGAAAAAGAAAACAGAGGGGGGAAGAAGAAGGACAGGTTGGTGCTAGAACAAGTCCACGGAGAGCCCGGAGATCGGTGAGGTCAGAGGTGAGGAGGAGGTGGAGAGAGTGGGAGGGAGAGGAAAAGAACTCCCACGCAAATCGAGCGCCGCCGCCCTTTGTTTTCGGCGGCTTTCGGAGAAGAGGGCGGATAAACGGGGCGAGCAACAGAATCGTGGCCCCTTCACTGGGGGCGTCAGGGGTGTTCGGGCGCGCTGGGAAAGGGCAACGCGGTTCACACCATCCTCTCGGTGGGCTCCGTGTGGCATCGGCTAGCACTTGCTGACTTCTCCGTGGCAGACGAGGGTGAGAGAGGAGCAGAGTGGGCCCCGAGCTGCCATTATCCTCTCTCAGCAGGGGTTGATACCATGAGGCAGCTGCACCGGCCGGGCCATCGGCCTGCGAGGGGTCTACGACAACTCTTCCTTCTGCCGCCTCCTACCCGACAATGTCTCCGCCTCTCTGGGGGTGTAGAGCCGAGAAGTCTCCCGGCCCCTCAAACCTCCGAAGCTCCAGCATAGAAACCCCCCTTCAAGGCTCTCCCATCAGTGCGATGCCCAAACTGGAGCTGTGACATGTTGTGTGATGAAGATAGAAAGAAAAGGAGGGGTTGTTGTCTTCTTTTTCTTTTTCTTCAAGCCCGGTCCCAGTGAAAAAAAAAACAAAAGACCATTTAAAAGTCAGACTCTGTAGCTCACTCCAGGCTTCACCTCCTTTTCTTATTCTCCGCCTTCACACACACACAGACACACACACACACTGCCTGGTCGCACAGCGGAGGAACACACACATGCATAGAGAGAGCGAAAGGGAGAGAGAGAGAGAGGGAGAGAGGGAGAGACAGAAAAATGGGGGAAAAACATCAGGTAATCTGCTTGGCTGCCTTCTTTTGATGTTGTCTGTCCTGTGGTGCCGAAGAACAGCAATGCAGTCTCCTGCCTCATCCGCGCGCACACACACACACACACACACACACACACACACACACACGCAGACACGCACACACACAGTCTTTCTGACAGCAAGTGCGCACACACACAGACAATGAAAATAAACAACTGAATTGATTAATTTCTCCTCCTCTATTTCCTCTCTCTCTCTCTCTCCCTCTCTCTCTCTCTCTCTCTCTCAGTCTGTCTGTAGGTCTTTAATCCACTGCGTCCATAAGTGGTTTATCCTCTGCGTGGTCTGCCTTCAGGTTGACCCGCTTGATGAAACACCATCCATCTATATGATCCTGTTAATGGTGTGTTCCGTCCTCTTCAGCATCTCCTGCTCGTCTCCATGTTTCCCTACGGAGCGCCGGCTGACGCACAGCCTGCCTTCCTGCCTGCTGTCTTGTTCTTACAATCTCCTCTCCTCCTACGGCTGGATCTCTCTCTCTCTCTCTCTCTCTCTCTCTCTCTCTCTCTCTCTCTCTCTCTCTCTCTCTCTCTCTCTCTCTCTCTCTCTCAGAATCTCTGCTCATTAAAGAGGACTGTTCCAATGCAGCCAACCACCCTCCCCCCCCCCCCTCCATCCTCCCCCTCGTCCTGCTCAATAGCACGCTCCAGCTTTTAAAGAGACATACACACACACACTCGCTTCCTCCCTCACCTGTAGCTTTTCATCATTTACTCCCCCTTTGTCTCCATCTTTCTGCACCTCGCCTCAGTGGGCTCTCAGATGGTTGGCTCCATCAGAGAGCCCAGAGATGACTGCAGTGGTAGCGATACATATTTTGCCATCAGCAGACGGATGAACCTTGAAGAAATAGTTCACCGCATTTTTTTTTCCACCGACTCACTTTCATGTGAGTGAGTGTTGGCTTTAGAAGACTGAAGAGACTGTACATATAAAGTTACAGCCAGCAGTTGGTTAGCTTAGCTTGGCACAAGGTGTTAGCTCAGGGAACTAGAAGTGCTGGTATCAGGATTTTTAATTTTTTTTTAAAGTTTGGATAAAGCCAGAATCCACGCCAAGATTAGCCGATGGACTCCTGTCTCGAGCTCCACATTTAGTGCACAGACGTGAGAGCCAATGCCGTTCATTTAACTTTCATGCAAATAGGTATTTCCCTCGCCTCAACCTACTTCACGCAAATTTAACGTTTTGACATTACGGCTAGTGTAGGCTCATCGCAAGATTCATTATACAATCATTTTTTTGTTAGTCTGTGGTGGCCACAGACAAATTACACGATAACAATCAGTGACATCCCCCTGTATTCCCCCTCCATGGCCATCAGAATGCATTAAAGGAGACTTAACACTAACTAATGACACCATAAACTCATGTTTACAATGTGTATTTTGGTAATATATCAAGTAAGAAGTAGAGTAATTTTCATACAAACTTGTATACAATCTGATTATTTTTGCAACCGAAGACGTCGCCCCCTGATGGCCATTAAAAAGAATGCAACGTTTTAGTCACTTCAACATGGGCTTCACTTATCGGACCCAGTGGTTTCCAACAGATATTAATTCCAAGTAATCAGGTTAAATCATATTAAGATACAATCTGGATAGGAGATGTGCTTAAATGCAGGCTGTAAAGAAGGTATATGGGGAGACACAGCCCTAATGTCTTCTTTTTGATTTGTTGATTGAAAACTAACAGAAACATGATGCTTTGAACCTGTTTTACCACAACCAATTTAATGGCGAAAATTGTGAAATTTGCATTCAATTAAATACCTGATATCTTTTCAACCGCAAGGTCTATTTGAAGAAAACCCATAGATAGTAAATTTATATATGTGTTAGTGGTATATAAGTTCATGATAATCCACAGAAAAGAAAAAAAGCTTTTTTTTCTCATCGTAAATATATTAATGAATATATAACATAGCTATATATGTTAGGAGTATATGTAAGAAGTTGGGCTTTGATTGAGTGAAGTGAAGTATTTTTAATAATTATTTTAGTTCAGGATTCTCGTGAACTCGGCCAACACTAAAAATTCCCTCTGCCTCCCTGGTGGATGAACGGTCTTTGCTTCACTCTCGCCATGTGCTGCAGGCTGAGAGGGAGCTATAGAGTCCCAACATGATGGCCCAATGATTAATATTTCAGCTAGTCCTTTTTTTTTTTTTTTGCTGGACATAAGTGGCAATGTCGTGCGTATCTTAAAGAAGGTTGGTTTCTCAGCGGATGTGGCGTTATTGGTGGATTCAATAAGGATTCCATTATCCAGGGTTATTGGGCCGACACATTTCACTTGAGTTTTGTGCCAATGTGGTGTGTTGTGATGTTTAGATCTCAGTGCGTTGATCTCAGTTTAGATCAACACTGAACTAGATGATACAAATGTTACTCCAATGATTTAAGAATTAACTCCCCTTGTCGTCCCCTCCTCCCTCTCCCTGACTGTCCTCTTATTCTACCTCTCTTGAACTTCTTCCCATGTCCTCCTGTTACTCGCTCAGCTCCTCCCTGCAGCTGCCCCTGTTGCCGTTGCTGTCCTTGTCCTTCTGTCTGCCAGTGTCTGGGAGAGTTAAGCCAATTACAGTCCAGATTACAGTAATAAAATCACTGTGAGGCTGAGGATTAAGGTTTAGGCCTCTAAACACACTGGTAGTAGAGAGAGAAGGGGGGTGGGTGGGAGAGAAAGAAGGTAAACAGGTGAGGAGGACAGAAGAGGCAATGTAGAGTTAGTTTAATTTTCTGACCACAACAAAGGGATTAGGATTAAGGGAAATTAGTGTGTGCCCACACAAATCCATGACATCCTCTGAACTGAGTGAAACAGTGCAAAGACGCGCTGACACAAACGTGGATAAAGGTTACTAGGTTGACATATTGTCAAAAGCATACAAAGGAGACTGCTGTTTGTGTCCCGCATGAAACCAAAGGTTTTTAAAATGTACTTCCAGAACTAAAAGTTAATGAAAAGTCCTCCGGGCCCTACTGTTCGACCAGAACCATGTCTGAGCAGACCCTCAGATCCTGCAGGGGTCAAATGAGAAGAATTAAGGGAATCTGGTGCTCGGAAACAGGGAACATCAAAATTCACCAAAAAGTTTAAATCCTTGTAGTTTCATTACATTTAGCTGATGCTTTTCTCCAAAGTAACTTACGATAAATGCTTTTAACTACGAGTACAAACTCAGAACAACAAGAATCAAGAAAGTATGATTTCATGAAGAGAGCCAAAGAAACTGCTATCAATAAAATTGTAGTAAATAAGATTGAATATTTAGACAGTTACTAATTTATACATGACAGACAAAGATCACCGCTATCATTCATTTGAAGTCTTGAGTTGGTGAACCCCAAAAACAGAGATAAATCTTTGGAGCTCTGTTTTTGGTCTCCACTAACTGCTAAGGGACCTAGCTAGCTCTGAAGCAGCTAAACGCTTAGCGTGCAAGCTAGCAACTAACCCTGCTCCTCTGCTGGCTGGCGCTGATCGGGCACTGGTCGGTGGGTTTGTCAGGATTCTGGTGGAGGAGCTGCCCGATGTTGATGGCAGCGATGAGAAACAAAGCCAAGCAGCCGTTGTGGGCTGTAAAACCAAAAGAAAAAGAAAGAAAACAAGCGTTGTATCCCTTCAGGTTTTGGTGCTCCCAAAAATAGGGGCAGAATTCTTCATCAGGAGCTCTTCCTTACTCTCCATGTTCTCGTACTCCCATGAATCGATGCCAAAGCCACTGATGTGACACAGCAACAAAAAAACTGCAGAGCCTGGCCTTACAAGAGCATGTAAGTCAATTTTACATGTTCATAACACAATTCAACCATAAATATTAACATTAACCATACATATAACTTAAAGGACTCTAAAGTGAATCAAGAGAGCTCCCCAAGTTATGAAAATATACATTCTTCTATTCTAAGCTTAATGTCACACATGATAAACACACCTTCCTGGAAAATTCACAAACCCACGGAATTCACCAATTGTGCCCAAACCAGTCAGACAAAGCCTCAGGAAAACATCAACCACATTGCATTTTCTTCCAGCAAAAAATTGAAATATGAATTCAATACTTCCTTGCTATGTATTGCTGTATCTGCTTGAGCACAGCCCCTCTGTTGTGGAACCAAAGGTGTCCAAGAAAGAAATTTAGGGTTTTTTGAATTTCAGCAGACCTAAGCCTACGGTTCACGAAATCTGCACTAAATTACAATAAATATTTAACTTAACTTTAACTGAATCAAAGTCAAACATAGTGCTATTTTATACTGCTATATGAACCTATTAAACACGCTCTCATAAGTGTTTTCTATACATTGTACCTTTTTTTTATAGTCCATGTGGTTGAGGAGATATTCTGTATTTAGTAAGGGTATGCACACGAGTATATGGGTATTATTCATATATTCATATAATGAGTAGTAGACATGGACCACGGTCCAGTCCAATGTGGCATCTAGTTCAGGTGGTCTTCTCCGTTGAGGCATTTGCTGGTCTGGTCCGTCTGAACAATGAGCATCTCCAAGAAATCAATAAGGAAACTCTTCTGGCTGGTCAACACTCAATAGTTATGTACCTGCACCTTGGAGTAGTGCGCCTTTGGATAAAAAATGACAGAACCACCAAACTGGACTGGTTTCCATCCAATGGTCAACTGGGAACCTTATTGGGTTGCTAGTTTTGGGCACTCACTTATCATCAGTTCTTCTTACATGTAGACTTTATTTATAATAAGCAAGTGAAGCAAACAGCTGGAAACATCCTCCTTCCTTTACCTGACATAGCAAGTTTCTCTCCACACTCTCGACTGACGCGGCTCTGATGATTACGCGCTACGTCAGCAACGCACCCAAAAAAACAACACAAAAAAATATCTTCTCTTTAGTTATTTATAAAAAATCTTTTCTTGTCCCGGAGTAAAAAAAAGGTGGAGGAGTGGGGAATAGGGGGGGGGTGGGGGGTCGAAGAAGAAAAAATAAAGAAAAAGGGAGACAAGTGGGCGGTGAACGAGAGGAAGGCAGCCTCATTCTCATCCATCTCTCCCTCTCCTCTATTATTCATCAGCCTCCTCACATCCCTCGCTCAACATGCTGATGGAGGATAAAATAGGTCAGAAGGATAGGCTGGTACTCGCAACAGTGACTGATGTCTTCCCTGACACGACGCACACTCGTCCCCTCTTCCTTTCCAGCATTCTCTCGCTCCCCCTTTCCCTTTTCTTTCTCCCCTGCTGCTGCTGCTGCCGCCGTCTCGTCATCCCGTCTTCTTCACCCTCACTCTCCACCTCCTCTCATCGTTTGATGATTCGAGGATGCTGCCGTTCCTTCGCTCGGCGCCTCACGCTTCCTGTTCTCCCCTTTGATTGTTGTAGACGAGTGAAACTCAAGGCGAAGGGCATGTGTTGCTGCCAGCCATCAAAACATTGTATCATTACTATGAATCAGTTATCTTGTTTGAGGGAACTTGACACCTTGACCAGAAATATGGAAAAGATGAGTTAAAAGCATGAAAGTTAAATCAGAGGGAACGACAAAAATGCCAGATCATGGTTTTATTGTAGCTTTACTGCTTTGGGGTACTTTTCGCAGTCTTTCTGCTCAAACCTCCAATAAAACTCTAACTTCAGACGGGGCTTTATTCACAAGCCTTTCAAGAGAAAGGTAAATTGCCCCCAAACACGAATTATTTCATTTCTTACACACTTGCATATGAGTGTCAAAAGTTGCTAAAGCAGTCTCTAAGCGCCATCACCTGTTTTCTCCACCTGTGTGACCGACTGCACTGACAGAGGCCTCCACCAGGTGGAGGCAGACCCAGACGAGAAATACACATGGATCATTGTCAGGTTTGATTTTTTTTTTTTTGCACAACATATAGGGGAAATGTATCAGTGTTGTAAATCAGATTTTCCATTTTGTGTTTGACTTTTCGTGACAACTTTAACAAGTTGTCCTCACCCGAATAGCATGACAGTGTCCTCTTGTGGCAGGAAACGCAACAACTTGTGGACGCACTGGGCCTTGAAGCTGCACTCATTAATATCATCATACTAACATTGATCAACACGACTTATTTGAGCATATACGTAGAAAATTTGCTTCCCCGCCCTGGTCTCAAATGGAGAGGAGCAACATAGTTTAAATATGTCAAAGGAGCAGCTCTCATCTTTTCTGGTTGAATGGGTTCTTCATGGTCAGTGTGTTACCAACAGGAGAGCAAACTCTGTACTGCTGTGGATGGGGCAGTTGGCAAAACTTAAACCCAAACAGATATCAATTTAAGCGTGCGTCTTATTTATTATGTTTTCTAAACTTCGACGCCTGAGAATTAAAGCCATTATAATCAAATCTGTGCTCTTCCGCTAGACTCCGCTGACAAAAACAGTATTATAAGCTGGAAGGACACAGGAGATGCTGGTCAACGGCCAGATACTGGAGGTAAAACACGGACTACGGATGAGGACCTCAAACAACCCAACTTAAAAATGTTTTGTCTGAACTCCCTTTAATGTTAAACATTATCCAATATAAGTTATGAATTCCTTTATTCAAAATGAATCAAAACTGTAATGCGCAACAAAACCATCTAATGTAACAACACAATTCACAAACAAGAAAATAGTTTGTATATTCAAATTTAATTTGATGGTGGGAGAAAACGTGTTGTTGCTTTCAGTTTTAAAAAAAAATTAATTGGCATTACTGAATATTTGCAGCACAGTTCACACGTTTTAAAAAAGGTAATTTCAACATACTATTTTACACACACACATACACACAGTCATACACACAGTTTGGCAGATCCCTCTATTGGTCTTCAAAGAAGACCTTAGCCATGGCGAGGGCAACTTTGGCAACCTTTTTGTCCTTGGCGTCGGCGCCCATGTTGGTGCGTGCCAGTCCCATCCAGTACTGCTCTGTGCGGGTCTGGTAGTCCGTCACCGTTTCTCCCTCCTGCACTGCAGGGTGCGCCTCTTCATCTGGAAACACACACGGGTGGAAAGATTAAATACACTGGTTTTTTATAAATAAAAAAAATCATGGTAAAATTGACCCGCGAACAGCCTGTATGTGGTTTTATTCAAAATCAAACATCATCTAAAAAGAGCCAATCTGCTGCAAAGCTCCCAACATAGAAGACTCTAATCAAGACATAAGAGGCCCCTAAAAGTAATACTGTATGTACTACTGTGTTTTCAGGCTCAGGAAACTAACCCATGAATAAGGAATATCTGACCCACAAAATGACCGACTGTCTATCCATTAGACAATTACCCGGTGTTACCTTAAATTCTTAGGTATGTGCTTTTATGCCTTCAGAACGAAAAACAGAAAAAGTCTTAAATTAAGTAAATGCGTGCACTTGCACATAATCCGTGTTGCGTCACTTAAATGCGCAAATGCAAGTGTTTTATGTGGGAGGCATTTCGCGAAGCACACAAACAGATAAATGAGACTTGGACTTCTTTAAGTCGACAACGGTGAGCAATTGATGAATAAAAAGCAATTTTATTTGACGGTGAAGCCGCTGAGTAGCATTCTTGACGTCCCGTGACATCATCAAAATGTCAATGGGCTTATTATCTGGTGGTCAACACTTGTTTCAGACTGAAGACCTTTAGACTGCACTGAAGTGTTGTGCCGACATTCGTGGTGTCCAGAGATTCATTACACAGGTCATCACAGCCGTCTCTAAGCTAAATTAGCATTTAGCTTCGAGCGTAACTGCATATAAATTTGCAATCAACTGATAACCATCAACTTACTGACAAAAGGCCAATTAAGACAGAAGATGTTTTTATTGAAATCTACATAGAGCGTCTAGACGCCATATCAGATTTCATATCGGAGATGTTTTCTGATGCGTCTGTGAGGTTGGTTTACCTTATATAAGGTTTATTATTAAATCATAGCTTCTCATTTGTTTACTATCAAGCATCCTTATCTGCATCCTGTACTTTTTGCTCGTTATGAATTAGCAGAAAGTGAAAAGATAAAGACATAATTCGAAGACAATGAAAGGAAAGAATAATCTCTTGCCTTCCTCATCCTCTTCATCAGACTCCTCCTCTTCCTCCTCCTCCTCTTCTTCCCCTTCTGCTCCTTCGGCGGCCGCCACTGCCTCCTCCTCCTCATCTTCCTCTGACTCAGACTCCTCCAGCCACTCCTGTGTCTCTGTGGAGAGAATTAAAAGAAACATCGTAAATCTAAATGAAAGCTCACAGACTTCTCTCCCGTCGAATCGCCCTCCAACTCCTCTCCTGCATGGCAACACATTCAAACAAGACAGCTTTATGGTGTTCACACCAAACGCGTCAAGACTTTTCTCGACGCCACAAAGGGGGCGTGGCTTATCTCCGTCGCTTCCCTCCGGGAAAAGAGCGACCTTTTCTGCTATCTACTATGGAAGAAATAACCAATAGTTCTGCTTTATCCTTGTGTAAATTCCACATACGTGGGAACATCAAACTCCAACATGTCTGGGTTCATAATATTATCCGTAGTCCCACAACAGCGTCTGAATGACGGCTGCTATCAGGGCAGAAGTTTGATTCAACACCGGCAGGACTGCGGTGACGAGTGGAAAAACTCAACGCTGATTGGCTGATGCAACTATGACTCACGCGTTTTTGCTGCCGGAGTTGGGAAATTTCAACTGTTTGTGCTGCCTGTCTACGCGTGTTGTTTCACTCGTGTGTCGGTTGACTTCCGTTCACTCACTTGGGTCCATTTCAACCAGAACCTCCCACTGGTCCATCTTGTTGAGGTCCAGCGAGTAGAAGTCGTTCAGGGTGAACTGGCGGTCGCCGACCTCAAACATCCCTCCGTATAGGAAGAGCTTGCCCTGGCGCACCGTTGCCATGGCGCTGGACCTGGCACAGGGCTCCACCAGGGGGGCCGAGGCTGAACCTGAAGAGATTACAAAAAGAAATTAAAGAAAGAAAAGCATACGATTGTCCAACCTATCTATATTGTCTCACATCTTTTAAGTGTGTTTAGTGTGCGAGTGTAATCTTGCCATCGTCGTCGTCCTCTTCTTCTTCCTCGTCCTCATCGTCCTCCTCCTGAGCTCCAGGGATCACTTCCGTGATGGTCATCACTGTGCCGTCCTCAGTGACGATCTCCTTGATGACCTCAGTGGGTCCTTGCGGTGTCCCCTCCTCCTCCTCCTCGTCCTCCCCCTTCCCCTCGGCTCCCTCCACGTCTGCTCCAGCCTTCTTCCCCCTTCTCCGTTTCTTCTTATCTGACTTGTTTCCCTGGAAAACAAAAGGATAAATTGACGGCCCTGCAGTTGACTGGCAGCTCCCTTGGGAGACGATGGGTCCGATCAGTAGTGAGCGCCTTGATGGAACAAAACATATACTTTTGCCAGAACACATCCATTCATCCCGGCAGACTTAACAAACACTCATTCATCCAGCACGTCCCTGTGGCTCACCCTGAGCAGGCCGGGGAACCAGCGGTTCTTCCCTGTGTCATACAGGTAGAGATCGTTGTAGAAGTCGCCCTCCAGGGTCTCCTCCTCTTCCTCGTCACAAACCCCACCAAACAGCACCGCCCGACCCGCCGGGCCCATCGCCCCGGAGAAACCAGAGCGGGGTGTGGGCTTGTTCCCAGAGGAGCTCACCCTGGACCACGACCACTTCTCTGCAGCGCGGTGGGGGGAGGAATCAGAAGGTGGGGGTCACAATAGAACGAACAAGCGTAGAAGCTGAAGTATTGATATTATTTCAATTATTTGTGTACCTTGGCCATCTTTACCCTCTCGCTTGAGAAGGAACATGTCGGTGTGGATGGTCCCCTTCTCTACGTCCTTCTTGACTCGCTAAATGAAACGCAGACATCACAAGATTTTATGTTTTGTCAATCCAGAGAAGAGAGACACACACACACACACACACACGCACATACGCACCACTTTGGAGTAACCCCCGTAGATGACGACGCCCATGCCGTCGGGCGTTGAGGTCATCTGAGAGGCGGAGCGCGGTAAGGGGGCGGTGCCTGACGGAGCGAGACGTGACCAGGAGAAGGTGTCCAGGGAGAAGGAGTAGATGTCATTGTAGTAGATAAAATCCCTGCAAAGGGAGGAGGAAGAGGAGGAGGAAGAAGAAGAAAATCATCAAGAGCTTGATGACATTTTTATGCCACTGACATTTTGATGATTCTAAAACCCTAAATAAAAAAGAAGACTAATTCAATAAAATTTCAAAACCAAAACAATAAATAACATGGACTCTGGCTCTGTTAACATAAATTGCACTTGAGTCAATATTAAACATTTGCCAGAAGGCTATAAAGAGTCATCCATCTCTTAACAGACAATATCCTGCCAAAAAAGAGCTGAATGATATTTGATCATTTCCAGTAAATTTGTCGCTACAAAACATCCTAATTTGACCTGTTGCTTGACTAAAACTATTGAATAGTGCAGCTTTAAGTTCCACATCCATGTATAGAGCCTCGAGTAGAGTTCCTGTCTGCCACGGTGTCTTTTTCCTCATACTACTACTACGAGTCTCACTTATTTTATGAATTCTCTGCTCATTCATTTCAAATATATCCCTGTGGATAAATACCACTTTATAAAATGTGATGTGTTTACCAGAAGAGATACAACTTGGCTGATCTGTATGGGTTTTTTTGTATGATGAGCAGGGCTTAGAATAAGCCGGCTCCGCTCCGGGGATGAAGGAAGTAATGGTGTGATAGTAAACATGTTACCTGGTGCTCTCGTGGAAACCTCCAAACACCAGCAGTTGTTTCTTGCTGAGGACCATGCGGTGCCCGCTGCGACCCGATGGACCCCCAGGGGCCCTGCGGGGAGGAAAAAAGAAAAAAACTTGAGATTCTTTTGGATTGCGCATGTCTGCAAAGTGAAACCACCACAACCCGTTTGATTCAGTGAATCATTAAAATACAATAAAGTAAAGCCACAACCTAATATACAAACGACTGAAACTGCTGGAAGATGGAAGCACAATGCCTATATATTCCCATCCTAAAATCTTATCAATTAAATCAGATAATTCATTCGATAAAAAAATAAATAAACACACATATACATTGCATTCACCCTTGTAACTCTCAAAAATAGTTTTTATAAACAATCTTGATTTCATGGAGCTGTAAAGTTGTTTTTATGAGCTAAGCAATCAACTTACCTCCTAATAAGACTTACATTTACAGCAGATAATGAGTTAATTAAGATGAAATAGTGTTGCTGGTCACCTTCAGATCCCTGTACACCCCCCCGCTGCACTCACTTGATGTTCTCCCACGTGTGCGTGGCCAGGTGCAGCACCCAGAGGTCCTTGTAGTGGTAGAACTGCTCCCCGTTTGGAGAGGCAAACTCTCCCCCAAACACCCAGAGCTGACCTCCACCCTGGGGAACAACCACCGCCTGAGGGGGAGGGAAAGGAAGGGAGGGTTCCAGATGAGGGGGGGACATATAGGTTTGGTGTTCTCAGATTTAATTTGTTTTGCTTGAAACACATTGGCTGGCTGTGATGATGTTGCTGATAACTTTCCTCTACGGCCGGCTGCCCCCTTGTGGTATAAACAGAGAACCACATAAAATATCAAGGACTTTAAATAATGTTTCAGGGGAGCATAAGTAGCACCACAATGGTCAATCAAATTTAGCTGTAAACCTTTCATTTGATTAGTATTCATCACCTGGCCTCTGCCTAGTTGGAAATAGCTAAAACTGTTGGTGAGAATCCAACAAGAGGGTTAGGAGACAAGCAGAAGGACGGACGGTGAGCAGCGTAAGGAGTCAGGATTATTGTACCTGGTGGGAGCAGCGTGGCGGAGGAGGGTTGGGGATGTCCGATTTCACCCAGCTGTTCTTCTTGATGCTGTAGAAGAACAGATCGTTGTACAGGAACGTCTGCGAAAAACATTGTTATTTTGTTTTTTCGATGAATAGCACAAACTGGGGAGAGAGGTGAACACATGCCCTCAAAGCGCACAAGCTTCATAAGTGAGACAGTGTTGAATTAACAAAAGCCCGGTGGACCAACTGTTTGCAGCATTGGGCCATCTCACTGCCTACAAATTTAGGCCTTCAGAAGTATTTTCCACTACCTTCTTTCCATTGAAGAATTCTCCTCCAAATAGGATGAGTTCATCTTTCTCAGGATGGGCGGAGAGAGATGCACTCAATCTAAGAAGTAAAAAAAAAAAAAGACATCAGAGACTCGATGGGTGCTTTCACACCTGAACTAGTTTGGCTCGGTTTCTCCCAATGGTTACATCATGAAGTTGCAGGTGCAGTCCTTCACCTCGGTGATGGAGGAGGACATGTCATCTCCACAACTTGAGTCTTCTTTGCGTCTAGATTCTGAAACTCAGCAATCAAAACTTCCAAATCCTCCTGGAGGCAGAGAAGGAAGCAGACAAGGAGAGATAAAACGCCAATGAAGAGGAGGAAGCAGAGAAGGAGAGATAAAACGCCAAGGACGAAGAGGAGGAAGCAGAGAAGGAGGGAGATAAGGAAGCAGAGAAGGGGGTAAGGATGTAAAGTGATGAGAACACAACCGGAAGGATGTAAAACAAAATTTATGGATTTGAAAAGGAGGTATGTTGTGTGTCCTAGTAATATTACAAATATAATATTATTATTAGCAACATTGATAGTCCTAATAATAAACACCTGTGACCTGGCACGAATTTAGCCTGTCGTTAACGTTTGTGTTAACTAAACTTTGCAGTTAGCAGACCTGAGCTAACGCGAGCTAAAGTAATAGTATATAACTATATATGTGTATTAGCATTCAATGTGTCCAAAGCTACACGAAGCTACTGACGCGTGAGTTTCCTCTCTGCGGTAAAACTAGACCGGAGGGTCAGCGGTTCACAAGTGAACATGAAAGTTACCTCTTCTCGTTTCGACCTCTTTGAAACCTTTTTCTCCATTTTGGCAGCAGTCTTCTCCGCTCCCTTCACCTTTTTCTCCTTCTTGCCTTTCTTGCCCATGGCTGCCGCGGTGTACTGACAGCTGTCGTTAAACGTTGAGGTGTCGTATTTGCTGTTTCCAACGAGGTCGGCGGCACATTGAAATCCAAACAAACTCGCATGCCGAATGCCGACGCCTTTCCTCCAGCAAGCGAGATTTACATCCTGCAACAGAGTTGACCTCGACTGGACTCCGCGTGGGAGAGTAACAGCGCCCTCTAGCGGGGCGGAGGACCCTGGTGGCCGCAAAGCGCTGCATGCTGCTCTGGTGTATGAGATGACCTCTATGTTGAGCTACCAGGAGAGAAACCCTGATGAAGTGCCCGTTATGGTGCCCTTAAAGTAGATAAAAGTAATGACGTGCCCACTAATCTACTATAGTAATATTACTATCCTAATCAAAGAATGGCCAGACAATATTTCAACATGTTGAAATTTGGTCTCCCTTAACTCATTAAGGGAGAAATGAATGTTTTACTTAGATTATTGTACTCCCTTAATATGATCTGGCCATCTTTATATATATATATATATATATATATATATATATATATATATATATATATATATATATATATATATATATATATATATATATATATATATATATATATATAATATGTACATGTGTTTTACACATTCATGTGAGTATGTATGTTTTCAGGAACAGAAAGGCAGTAAGGGGCCCGAGGACATGAAGACGCATTAGTCAATATTGACCCAATTTACAAAGTAAGCAACTGCTACAAACAACCTGAGGTCATCAGGGCCCTGGGGCAGTTTTTCACCTTGGCCAGTTATACCCTGTAAAGCAGTTATACCTTCGGCTTTAACCAGCTTGATAATGGTGATGGTGAGGTCAGCGACAACAACGATTAGCAGTAGCATGTACACACTCTGTGTGGCCTCTGTCGGCAAGTTTGAATACACGGGTCCTTTTATCTTCAGTGTGTGTGGAATGTCACAGAGTGAACCCACAAGTGCTATAATGAGCAGGAACGTGTCTTGACACCTTGATATGGCATTTGTTTGTCACTAAGAACTTCTCATGGACAAACCTTGTATCGGCCCACAGCCACTGTGATCTCCTGTTATCTAAAGCTGCAACATTAAAACAATTTAAAGTATTCTCATCTCAAATGTAATGCTTTGATGCTGAAAGTCAGGTGATGTATTTTTTCTCAGCGATGGATTAAACTCTGTGGATAAACTCTGTGGATGACAGTGGTTATTATAAACAGAAGAGGATAGTTGCGTGTTGCTTTGGTCATTGGTCAAAACGTTTATAGTTTCCTTGAACTGCAATTTCAGTGTGCATTGTGTTCATAATCTCCTTTGATAATCAGAGGTCGAGAAATATTTTAATGCTTGACACTCAAATAGATTAAAGGTTCAATTAAAGCGATGCCTCAATTATTGGTCATGATATCTGGAGGGAGGCTCTCTTTACAGATTTATATTGCCAACTACAGAATCACATTTGGCTGTCAAATGATTGAACAAGATTGCTCTGCTTTATTGGATATTGCTTGCGGCATATCAGCGTCTAATCCCTCCCGCTCCTTTGAATGAATCGGCCCTCTCTGGTTAAGTGGAGGTCTTATCCTTCATGTAATTATTTCATATCTCTCTGGGCCCGTTTCGGCTGTGGGTATCTCCTTTTTCCAACCATCTGTCAACATATTGTGAAATTAATTTCCCTTCCCAGCATCTACAAATACTCACAAAAGCTCAGATACGCATGTAAACAGATCAACGGACCACACACACACACACACACACACACACACACACACACACACACACACACACACACACACAACTCACTTCTGACTTAACCTTTGGTGTTTATCTGAGGCGTCCCTGGGTTGTGTGTGTGTGTGTGTGTGTGTGTGTGTGTGTGTGTGTGTGTGTGTGTGTGTGTGTGTGTGTGTGTGTGTGTGTCCTCATCCACGTTAGGGTATTGCAGAACAGTTTAGTTCTCCACTCGTGCTGGTACAACTCATGTCAAGCAATGTATTGACACGATGAACTACAAAATCCCATTGTAGCCTTTGTGTGTGTGTCTCTCATGAGAAAAAAAAAACACTCTCCTTCCTGGGAGCCAGACACACTAAAACATTTCATTGAAGTCATGTGGGGGATTCACGAGACAGGGGCCCATGAGCAATGTTGGTTCCCAGATGATAGTTCTAGCGACCGGCCTGCAGACTGATAGCAAAAGATATGTGGCACAGTCGGCCATTCATGTATTAAACTGGTGCAGTTCTGCAGATCAACAGACATTGTGAATACAAGCTTCTGATGGCTGAAAATGCCATGCTATTGGTCGTCTCATTTGAACAGCGGGTGTTTGGAACAGGTGCAGGTATTAATTTTACTATCGCTTTTACACTTACCATAGAAGGCATGTTATAATTTAAAGGCAAAATGTCAGAAAATAACTTCAGTTTTTGGTTTCATCTGACTTAACTTTAAATTGACTTGACATGACATGAGTTGACTAGTTCTGACTTGAAATGATTTGGCTTTGCTTGGAATGACCTTTGACCCAACTGGATTCAAATCCATTCAAAATAATTTAACTGGACTTGACAACGCAGTATACCTTTCAAGCCCAGGTCAGTGAGCCAAAAGGGAACATGGACATCTTCTCTCTGAACAAATGTTGTTTACTCCAATGAAGACAGAAAAACATGTGGCTGGCTTACACCTGTGCCCTTCTGCATCAATACACACACACACACACACAGACACAGATGCTTTTGTGACTCAGCATCCTTGCGTCAATACTGCCCTCGGTACCGTGGCGTCCGCCTGTTAGCCTGAGCGTCTGGTCGTGACTGACGCTGGAGGGGAGAGAATAAAGGACCCAGGTGATGAGATGAGCGGAGATGTTGACACCTGAAAAGATAAATGACCCAAGCTGTGATTATCAAGGCTTTGGATATAGATGCTGCTGCTTCACAAACACACACACACACACGTAAGCAACGACGGAGCAGCAATACACACACAATTTGTGGACCATCATGGAAAACTGACATCATGCGTTTGTTGAAACCAACTGAACTTTCTCAAAATTCAAGCAAACAAACTGTCACCCCAGCAGCAATTGAATTCTTAATTAAACACCATTTTAAGAACGCAGTGATCTGTTTCTGCTTTTTTTTTTTACCGTGAGATTCCCCTGGCATGTCTTGGATTTGCTTTGAGGCTGGAGCTGTTGACAATATTTAAGGCCATGTATATATATATATATATATATATATATATATATATATATATATATATATATGAAGAGGACCCTCTCTGTATACAGATATAAATGTCTCATTCCAAGGTAACGAATACATGACCTGTCTTCGTTTCAGGTCATTATGCACGATGGATTTGTATCAATATTATATTCCATTTCTGCCAAAAGACCTCCCTAAATGTTATAAATTGATCCTTCGATGCATAAAACATGTCGATATCTCAGTCTAAGCAAGAGAGAGAGAAAGAGTATGAATGTATTGGCTTTCCACTTTCCCCTCACGATATAGTTTTTTTATTCTTTTCTTTCCCTCGTCTGTTTTTCTCAAACCTCCTGAACAGATTATGACTTTCGCTGCTCTTTTTTCTTTTTTTTTTACCGTGAGTGCAAAGTGACCTTACACATGGACAGCGATGTAAGAATAGTGCAAATTAAGCAAAATAAACCTGAATGTTTTAATTCAAATTATGAAAGGAGCATGAAGTAATAGTATTTTTTTTTTTGTGGAATATGTACTGACCGTGAAAACAAATCTGCTTCATAATTTCCCCAAATAGTATAAAATTCCATTCAGCAGCAAGATAAATACAAACTGAATGTAGGTGCTGTTTGTGTGTGCGTGTGTGTGCGTGTGTGTGCATGTGTGTGCGTGTGGGTGTGCGTGTGTGTGTGTTTCCACGTCCTTGTCTTTTGTGCTCCTTTAAACCTAACAAACAATAGAGAAAGACAAGCACAAGTAAACAGTGGCTGGTTGATCTCAGTGTAGCACCCTGTGTGTGTGCGTGTGTGTGTGTGTGTGTGTGTGTGTGTGTACCTCTATGCTCACGTGTAATCGGTATGTCCCTGGGAGCATGTAAATACTGCTAGCAGTGTATGTGTGTGTGATTGTGTGCTGATGTGGGAAGTGGAAATCGGAGCTCACACCTGTCTGTGTTCCTGGTTTGAGGATAAAAGGCTGTTTGCTGTTCTGCAGCGAGGTTTCCTCTCACACAGCCGTTGTCTGCGGCAGCAAGGTGTGGGAAAAGTTACGATATGAAGAACTTTAAACTTGTTTTGAAACAGTCTAAATGTAACAGTGAACAAGACCATCAGCGAGAAGATCAGATATTCTTGTCATCAATTCCAATGTGTTGGATACCCAGCAAAATGAGACAAATTCATGGAGGTTCACCAGAAACGCTTTCAGCATTTAGCAGCGACCAACCCGTCACGGACAACATTTGAAGTTTTCTGAACTCTAAAGCAGTGGCTCTCAAACTTTTTCTGTCGTGTCCCACTTTGAAAGAAGCAAAATGTTCGGGCCTCACCGCCCCAACAACGTTGGAACAATAATGGTCCAACTTTTTGAGACTCCTCCATCCGTGCTTTTTTAATTCATAGATTGAAAAAAATTGAAATCCCTTTTAAGTAAACCAGACAAACGTCACTCAGACAAATTAACAACATGTGCAATCACTTTGTTAAACAATGCAAATAAAGTTATATATGTGCAAAAAATAACTCATATTTGGCACAAAAAAAATTACCAAAGAAGCTGGTTAGATCCTTGTTTTCTCCTCATAGTTTCATGTTGAAGTGTCCTTGAGCAAGGCACTAGAGCCCCAGAGCTTCACAGCAGCACAACGCTCCTTCATTACTAATGATGGTACAATGCAGAGAATAATTCCCCTGTGGGATTAATAAAGGATTCTTAAATTCTTTTTTTAATTCTTTTTTTTTTAGAATCTGCATCTTCCTCTGCGCCTCACCTGTAATACCTCTGCGCCCCACTAGAGGGTCGCGCCCCACAGTTTGAGAACCACTGCTCTCTAAAGAGGCTCTGGGGCCTGAGAAACACTCCCGCTTTCGTGCTCAGGGCCCGCCAAAATCATCCCAACATGAAAGTTCCTTATCGTTGGTACAGTTGGTATTGTGATTTTGTCTATGTTGTGTAGATGTCAGAATGGTGTGTTAAATAAAACAACAAATAAGGCATTAATTTATTACTCCATGTTGTTGCTGCTTTACTTGTGAGAAACATTTGCTGATCTAAAGGTCCTCCACGTGTAAGTAAAAAGCTACTTCTCCTGCGTGTCTCGGAAGGAATAACTCAATGTTTCCTCATTTCACACAAAGGTGTCTTACATCATCACCCGATCAGCCTCACCGGTTTTACAGCCGTGTTTAGCGCGAGCTTGTGAATTAGTTTGAGGCTTTGGTTGTTTTACTCTGATAATAGAAAAAGAGATCATTCTTTTTCAAAATAGAATTCTGAAAATAATCAATATAAATTAAATTAGAACTCATTTTGTTGTTCATACGACTACTTAAAGAATGGGTAACTCATTTTGGGGGGTGAGGGATGGGGTGCATAAGGGTAAGGATGGAGCTGGTGGGTCAACGGTCTTCTACGTATGGGTGTATAGTGTATATAATGTTAGCCTTTGTCTTATTCCTGACCAGACAGACTGCTAAGCTGTGCAGCAGAGGGTCATTAATCTACTCTACCCTGAGGAAGAGGCCGTTCCTCACAGCATCAGTGACCCCGCTGGCAGTTTTTTTTTCTATGTTTATAGTAAGCACATGATGCTCACATGCGACTAAAAGAATTTCCCTGGGAAAGGGCATTGCCCACCACGGCAGCAACAGCCTGCAGACATTCTGGACTCATCTGAACCTCTTTGTCTTCTCTGCACTCCTGATGTGTCTGAACTGTACTTACTATTTACTATTTACTCGCTCTGCCCTGTCAGTAGAGCAGATCTGACAGATGGAGTCGTGTGCGATCGCTGCGGTGATAATCATGATTGCAGCTGTATTTTCAATAGGTTTTTTATTGCAGTTCAACATCAGCTGATCTGGAGTTTCAGGGTTCAGACACGTCACAAACTCCTGGAAGGCGGGCAGCATTTGATCAGATTTTTTTTGAAGCACACGACAAAGGATATCATAGACCCAACAGCTAAGGATGTCCTGGAAACATCTGCAGCATACGTTTATTCAAGTTACCGAGCTTGTTTTTTCCGCTGTCTTTCTAATGAAAGTGAAAGGAGAGGCGTTCCTCTGGTTAGAGTTCAACAGATTTACGGACCAATCAAAGAACCAATAAAACAGCAGGCCTGTGTCTACAGATTCAACCCACTCCCAATTGGTTGAAAAAAAAAACCAATGACATCTCGGAATCTGTTTGTTACCTTTTTTTGTTGTTTAAATGAGGAATCCAGATGATGATTTCCACGATTTATCTCCTATTAACAAAGACTATACAACAAATGTAAGTTAAAGAATACAAGCTGGATCCATGAGACACACACACACACACACACACACACACACACACACACACACACACACACACACACAGAGTCTTTCTCCAACAGCAGTCCCATGATCCGCTCTCACACATGCATCTCTTCTGAGGAAACCTCGTCAGCTGGCTCTCCGTCCTGAGAAGAGACAGGTACTTCAGGCCTCTCTGTGAAATGTTGCAGCAACCTGCAGCAACCACCAATGCACTGCAATTTCCTAAAACACTATTTCAGAGTACGCTTGTGCCTGTTATGTAGTGTCAAGTCAAGTAACTGCCTTACATCGGGTTTGGACTGCAAAAACAGGTCATAATGCACTCCTCAGTTGTGTATTAAAGAAGCCAAAATCCAGAATGCATTTTAAAAAGTTGTATTTATTTGTTTAAACATGTAAACTAAGATTAATAATACACAAAATACAAAAATGTGGGGATTTAGGGGTTGACCTGCTGGAAATGAAGCGTGATATTGTTCAAGAATTGATTTGTGTGCACACTTTTTTAAATAACATGCTAAACGCTACCGGTATACTGAATGTTTACACAAGCTGCTTTTGCCTTTGTGGAACAGTGAATAAAAGACCTGCACGGCTTCACAGGAACAGTGTTGTCCCAAACGTGTTGTTTTCTGCCGGTGCTTCACTTTAGCTTCCACTTCATCTTTTTAACTTGTCTTTGCTGAATAACTTTGACATCCTTTATATATTTTTGAAACATTTTGTAGACTCTTCTGTCTGCTTCACGCTATTTAGTTTACCCAAAACGTAGATCATACTTCTCCAGGGAGTTAGTGACAGTGTGGGCTCCATGGTAACGTAGCTCTGACAGCTTGACCGAGCACCAGGTCAGCGAAGGGTCAATTGTAAGCTCCAGAATTGCCACTAAATTGTCTCAAAGTGGCCAAAAAGGGAAGAACGGGTCCACATTCCTAAGTTTAAAGCTCGTATCACAAACGCTGATGCCAAAACTGTTAACCTTGTCCAAAAACCTGCCCCAGGCCTTGTTAGTCCACATTAAAAGTTATGTCTTTGTGTTTTGTTCACCATGAGGCTGTGAAACTGACCTCGGATCAGTGCACTTTCATGCTCTGAATGTTTAAGAGGATTGGTTTGTTTGGTTCTGTGAACATTCATCGGCTGTGTGTAATGTTTACCTCCGCAACCAATCCAACAGGGTCCTGCTGACCGATGGGCTCTCAATGTGGAGTTGGTATTTGGGAATGTATTTACTGTATAAATATATATCATATATATTTTATATATAACTGTATATGAAATAGAAGAGAAAAGGGTTTGGATTTGTTTCGACAAGTCTGGATTTTTATTTTTCGGGATGAAAACACAACATACAAAGTACATACGAAGACCAAAAGAGGAAAGAAAGAAAAAAAAAAAAGCTCCCGTCACAGTTTTAGTCCGTTTAAAAAAAAGAAAAGAAAAAACTCATAATGGATGCAGAACAAGCATCGTTTTGCACAGAAACTACGGTGCAACTTACAGGAAGACTTGCGGCATGGATTTGAGTTAAACAGCTGATTGCAGCGCACCCCCTGACTGGAGGGGGGGGGGGGGGTCCTGTGAGTTACTGCCACAGACCGACCCACTCAATACATGGTGTGTTCATGCACCACTCCTCACAGCACCACCACGAGCATGGAGGGAGGTCACGCGCCACTTCAACGCCACCAACACCCCCCTCCCATGCCCCAGCAGCAGACACTCCATGGAGCAATGTGCCCTGCAATGTTGTGCATCACGACTAACCGACTTGACCAGCCCGTCAACAACAATGCATGTTGTCCAAATCAACAACCAGTCACATTTAGTTAAAACAAAACAATTCAACAAAACCCTGCACAGACAAGACACACAGGCACCTTGGTAGAGAGCGGCTCGGGACGAGCACCCTCAGTCGAGCAGCAACAACAGTGCTGTAGCTTGTTTATGCTTAAATTAAACCAATAAAAACTGTTGCACGACTATCATTTCACCCACCAGATGCACATAACCCTCTGTGGGAAAGGGGTCATCGGTAAATCGAGTAAATCCTGAGATTCTAGATTGTAGGTTCGAGATTCTAGCTCCACTGACCAATCACAGCGCAGGTTAACGCTCACGCAGGGCCCGGGACGAATTACAACGTCCATAATGCAAGCAGATATTAAAGCTAGCTAGCTGGCCGGCCATTAGCATGTTGTTTAAAGCACTACTCTTGCCTTGAGAAACGAAAAGAAAGAAATCTGATTGGATGAGCTTTACCTAACCAGCTGTCAAGCAAGCGGTGCTGCTGGCCTGAGCTGAGGAACAGACATGAGCTTGTGCAATGGAAGAAATGAGCTAATAGGGGAAAATAATTATAATACATGTAGTGTGTTTGTGAAAAATAATGAAATTATAAAATAGCAATAACTTTGTGATTCTGTTTAGGCCAGAAGAAAAGGCTTAGCGGGCCCTGACGGCCCAACACTGCCAGTCACAGTCTGCACAGCACGAGTCCCGGGAACCTGCAGCGTCCCATTTAGTGGCTGAAGTCAGTCGTGTATGAAAGCTCTTCCTTCCCTCCCGTTCTCAACCTACTCCCTTTTTTTCTCTTACATAGTTGCATTAGTCACTCTAGGACTGTGCAGGTGTGGCACCGTTACACCCGCCAACGTCAAACAGAATGAAAAACAGTGTCGGACATTTAAGTGAAGGACAATAAAGCCGTTTCTCCAGAAGCCAGACAAAGTAAACAGCTGGCGGCGGTTTGGGCACAAGTCCGAAGTTACAGGACTCAAAGTGACTGATGAGCGACATCGTTTGACATTATTTTTTGCCACAGCTTAAGTTCAATTAAAAAGCAGAGTAAGTGCATGCATTGCTTTAACTCCCTTTACTTTTGGTGGTGAAGTTTTTTTATTAAAATGATTCAGTCCAGAAAGGATTTGAAGACGATTGATATATTGATTATTATTGTTATGTAGTCGTGATTTAATTTTGTCTGCAATATTTTGTCATTGTTCGTTCCTGCTTATTTCAATGAAGCTCACGGTAGACAACACTTGTGTACTCACCGAGGCTGAAAATTAAGTTTTGGAAAAAAGTATTCCAGCTCATTTTCCTCAAAAAACTGTATAATATTTTCTGGCCATTTGGGGGCAGCGCAACCAGCTGTAAACAAAACACTGAAGTGTATCATCAGCTTGTGTGTTCTTGTGTGTTCCTGAAGGAAACACAAGGCTTTTGAGCTGAGAAACATCCCACCGCCTTTGTTTTTTCACTGTCAACAAGTATGAGGTGGACTATAACAGTAAACCAAAACCACAAGCTAAACACTAACGCGAGACTTTTCTGAGTGTTGGTCACTCACTACACACTCATTTCATCCATTGTTTGTATCATAGAAAATATAACAAGTCGAAACCATCACCGCGTTGTGAATTTTTCCAGGTGATTTTAGTTGGCATTTAGAATAAAAAATGTTTTTTAAAAAAAGAGGACAAATGAGACCTAAACAAAAACACAACAAAAAAAAGTGGAAAAAAAACAAACATTTATTTTAGAAGCACTTTTCATAAAATGCCCTGTAAACAATTTGAGGGACTAATGACAATAACCTAAAAATAAATAAATACACTTTCTACAGAGCTAGTCGGGTTAGTTCACCCATCTGCCTTGTGCGATGGCTGGAGTGTTAGAAAGGCGCTACCTCAGACACATATTAACCCCCCCCACATCCACCGCCGTCTCTACGGCAACAACAGACGCCGCACTGTTAACCAGCGCTGCCGTGTCGGCCCGTTGTCAGGAGGATTGTCAACGTTAATAAAACAGCAATAAATTCTTCATTTGTTTTGTAACTGCTAATGCGTGTGTGAATGTGTGTGGAAAGGTAAGAAGAAATAGATGAAAAAAAACAAAACAAGAAGCAACTTCACACTGTTCTGAAAATGCGCTCCCTCTGTACGTCAAAACGCACACATAAATAACGGCTATTGATCCCCAAAAGGGAAAATGAGATCGCTGACCCAAACAATTGTAATCCAAACAGCAGGAAATTTTTTTAGGGATGGTTATGATACAATGTCCCATCCTGGTGCCTTTACCTCTGTCACAACTGACCACATGGCGAGTTACAGAGCAAATTACAGTCCGAAACACGGGAATAATCTGACATGACGCAAGCCGGCTTTGGAGAAAAACACAACAGAAAGACCCATCTGCTTTTTTTCCACCTTCCTCTGAGGACAGAAAACAAAAAGAACATCCCTCTCACACACCAAGGTCTTCAATCCACTTCACTCTCTTCCTGCAGCGGCATAGTCGACTTTAAAACCACCTGCAGGCGAGCGGTCCCAGTGTTTAATGCGACGACAGAACACACAAGACTTTCCTTGAGAAGTGGTGAAGGATTATAACCAAAGGCTTCCAGCACTTCCTGGAAATTTGACTACACAAATCTTTGTCCAATCAGATTTTCTGAAAAAAAAAAAGTTGTCTACCAAGAGATTAAAAGTGGATTCTTGCAGGATATTTACACAAAAAAAAGGAAATACGAAAAAAAACTTGACACAGCTGTTTGCAAACTCAGACATCACTGACGACTACCGCCACAGCCGGCCAATACGCCGTCATACATTTTAGCACCTGAGGCACAACTTGCAACCTGTTTCTGATGAGGGAGGAACTTCAACGACCACAAAAAAACAGTGAAATAACAAAATAAAAACAGTTCATTGAAATGCATCACACAAAAAGAATGCATTACAACCTACAAGGGATGGTTAGTGACTAAAAAAAATAGTCCATAAGAAACAAAAGAAAAGAGTCTGAAGCGCACTTAAGACGCGGTGGCATGTTTCGGTCTGGTCCTTATCAGCACTACACAGAGAGAGAGAGAGAGAGAGAGAGAGAGAGAGAGAGAGAGAGAGAGAGAGAGAGAGAGAGAGAGAGAGAGAGAGAGAGAGAGAGACAGAGAGACAGAGAGAGACAGAGAGAGACAGAGAGAGAGAGAGAGAGAGAGACAAAGAGCGAAAGAGAGAAGGGGGTCAACGGAGGTCAAGCTCCATTAGCTGTGATGTCAGAACCCAGAAGTCACCGTTTGTGCAGCCCGATCGGCTGTAAAGGCCTCTTAGGCCTGCGGCACCACCTCCATCACCTTCTGACACAAGGCCGTGGTTGAGACTGAAACACACACACACAAGTGCTGATTAAACAAAATGTCGAGTGAGGTTCTCCCGACACCTTGAGCCGTGCAACGGGGCGGGCGTCCGACTCACAGATTCCGTGCAGCATCCATTTGGGTTTGTTCTGCCACCACACGCCGATGAAGTAGACGGGAATTCCTGTCGCGATGATGCCGAAGCCGACCGCGCACTCCTTCGGGGTTTTCCAGATGGAGACGGCGATCAGGAAGAGGCAGGCGAGCACGAAGCTCACCGGCAGCAGAATGTTCACCTGCGGCGGGGAAAAGAGACAGATGCTGTAAAAGAGTCCACAGATCTCCTGTCGATTAAAGTCACACTGAAGGTGTGACGGCTTTAGCTTCCGTACTGCGACGCGTTTCATCGCGATATGGGACATTCGAGCGGGATGCAATTTAATTAATTAAAATCCTTCGTGTTCTATTGGGCCGCTAAAAAAAGGGGGAGGGGGGCTAGAGTTTTTTGCGTGATAAGGAGCGACAGAGCATCGTTAGCCTCACTGATCATGAGGCTAGTGCAGAAAATTCACATAAATTGAACGATTTTAAGGTTCAGTGTTTCCTGTAAAAAACAGTAAGCTAGGGAGAGACGTTATTGGCTAATCTTGCTCAATGTGTGCATCTTTATTTAGGAATGGGAAAAGGTCCCAAAAGATTGTCACAGCAGCAGATAAATGGCCGCCAACAACCACTAACGAGCTTTATGTTGAGGCGACCACGCGCTTCAGGCAACGGAGACGGACCGCGCATCTACCGGGTTACTGGTGAGCGGCACCCCGTCGACCAAAAGAGATGAGGTAGTAAATGGGAACTGCGTGATTCTCCGCTTCAGATGGGTTGAACAGCAGGAATGTGACAAGGCAAAGAAAGGAGAAAGAAATAGAGTGGGAGAATGAAAGAGAGAGATGGAGGTCAGCAGAGAGACAGTGCCACCACTGTCCCACCACTCTCTCTCGCTGTCTCTCGCTGTCTCTCTCTCTCTCTCTCTCTCTCTCTCTCTCTCTCTCTCTCTGAGTGCTGGGCCAATAGATCTATCTGCCTCTTTCACTTCACTGCCCTGACAGACTCCGCCTCTGACTGACATAACATTGTGCAAGCGGACGGATGAGTACAGTCATGGCAGACATCAAGCTGTAGGGATGCACACATATACACACACAAAGCCCTCAGAGCCAAATTTGGGATTTTGGGCTATACAAAATAAATGTATCCCTTTGCAAAAGCATTATGAGTCCACAACCCTTACCCTAAACCTAACTGTCACCTGTAGCTTTAAGTCCTAACCCTCGAACAGGCTAAATTGTCCTCACTTTGTTGTTAAAAACCACTTTGTAGCAAGTAGAAGAACACAGCGTCGCACACTGGCATACCCTCACAGGCAAACAAAGTGTAATCATGGCACTCTATTTTACAGAGTCCTGCAGCAACTGGACCAGTCAGGAGGCATGGTGCGCTTTACACACACACAGACAGACACACACACACACACACACACACACACGGCCTTGACACCAGCTGACAAGCATCCAGCTTCTGTTCCGTCCTTTAATCTGCGATCAGTCTCTATTCATCAGAGCTCTGCTGAATGGATCTTTTTTTCTCTTCGCATGAGACAAAGAAAAAACACTTCCCGCTGCCAAAGCTAACTCAAGCGGGAGTCGATGGTGACAAAGACCGAAGGGAGACACTGGGGGGCCACTCGACTCCGCCCCCCTCTGGTTCGTGGCCCTCTGCGATCGCCTGTCCACCGAGCCGGCTCACCTTGATCGGTCGCTCCAGCTCCGGCTTCTTGTAGCGGAGCCACATCATCCCGACAATCGCCAAGGCGATGCAGAGCCAGTTGAAGAAGCTGAAGAAATTGATGACGGAGAAGATGTCGTTGGAGAAGGCGTAGAGCAGCGTCATCAGGCACTGTAGGGGAGAGGGGGGGGGGATGCAAATGGGTGTGAGAACCAGCGGTCATTTGTTTAAATTAAAAACATTGCTGTTGCTTTATATCTGCACACGTCGCGCGGCAGCACGATCCTAACACCTTGCCATCAGTGCAGCGTGCTGTGAACTAAAAAGAAAGGGCACATACGGTGAATATAAGCGAGGGCAACGGGGTCAGCATGGTGGGGTGGATCATTGATAGCAGACTGGGCAGGTGACCCTCCCGGGAACCCACAAAGAACAACCTGAGAGGGAAGGAAAGACAGGGATGCCGAGAATGAACGGAGACGTCTTTGATTTCTGTTTCCCCAAAAAATGTATAGCGAGTCTCCGTGTACACCTCCATGTTTCTGGGTTGTTGTTTTTTTTCTTCACGCGAGTGCTTTGTTTACCGAGATGATGTGAACAGGGAGCCGTTGACCGATCCAAAGCAGGACAGGCCTACAAACACGGGGATGATCCATGACATCGGACCCAGGTGTTGGTTACCAAAATCCTGCAGGACACACACACACACACACACACACACAGATTATAGATAATCATAATCAGTCACGTCAAGTCGCCAAGCAGGTCAAGTGGCACAGCGAAATCCACCGGCAGTGGGTCCACGCCGTTTTATTCAAAAGAAAGTATTTGTGCAATAAAATTCGTGTCTAATAAAATTAAAAAAATAATGTATCTTTCTCTCTCAGCAGGGTAAAGATGGCTCGGAACAATTTTATGATCCCTCCCTCCCCAACTTAAAAATGTGAGTAAATAGTTGACTTATAGTTCACAGAAAGTAGGCGCGTGCACTCACCACAGCCACGGCCTCCGAGTTGAGCATCTGCTCGGGGGAGAGGGTGGTGAAGTAAGCCAGGTTGGTCAGAACGTAGACGACCGTCACGATGGGCAGGGAGATGATGATGGCGCGGGGAAGGTTTCTGAGGGACACACACACACACACACACACGTACACTTAGTGACAGACAATTGACAGCTGCCCTGCAAACAAGTCTGAATTTCATCGTGATGCGGGCACAAGTCCCTCGACAACACTCACTTGAACGGCTCAATCATCTCCTCTGTGACCAAATTCAAGTAGTTCCTGTGAGCAGAGGAGGCAGAGACTGAGTATGTAGCCAAACAGATATAATGCACACTGTACACAAAAATAATGCTCTCTATTAATCTGACTTCAGTCGTGTCCTATTTGGATGGTAAATAGATGTGTTATTGATTTACAGAATGTTGCGATCCAACGTGATGATTAGAGTCCATTTCCACCCTTGCACGATGAAGTGTCGCTACCTCAGAAAGGTGAACATCTCAATGCGCCCCTATCCCAAGTTGGAGAGTGGACAATGAGCCGGCAGCGGCTCACGCTAACTCACCAGCCGCCGTAAGCGAACAGGCCGCTGTAGAGCGCCAGTCCTATGCTGCCAAACTCGTACTTGGACCCCTCGAAGGAATTCTCGGGGAGGAGGCGGTCTACGCCACCTGGAGAAGAACAAGGGGAAAGAATTGGGGTTTTTTTTTAAAATCCACCGGAATTATTGCATCCGCGGGCAGGTTTACCAGCCAGCCAGTCTAGAGGAACCCCAAAAGTGAAAATAAATAAAAACAAAACAATGACCCTGCAGTGGCCCAACAGAAAGCCTTTGTCTTAAAGCTGTCTTGGTATGTGGATCAGGGAGAGACTGCAGAATGGACCCGAGTTAAGACGAGCTGAGACGGTCCATAAGTGACCCAGACAGCGGAGTCGACCTGAGGCATCACCCGACAGACGGAGAGAAGAAAAAATGGCTTGTCGAAAGGTTGCAGGGGGTATTACTATCTACCTTCGATTCATCAGCAGTTTTTTGCGGATTAAGGACATTTTGGCCAAAGCCCATCTCCTCGTGAACTCCACATTCCTCCCCGAGCAGCTCCGCACAACACACGTGTACACACACACACACACACACACTCAGTCACTCACATTCTCAGACACAGCGATGGTTGCTAAACCAACAGCCTGGGGTACTGTCGGTGATGGGGGGGTTAGCCTTAAGCCACCGTGTAGCGTGAGAAGCTCCCGATTGCTGCGCACTTCGTTTAATAAACAGCACCGATGTGCGGCCGCGTCACCCCAAAGTTCCCGTTGCTCAGCGCTGACATTTTTATTATCCAAAGTAGAAAAGTTCACCCGAAGAGCGCAGTCGAGGTGGCGACGAGAGTTACAAAAACGTGGATTTAATCATCTCGTACAGTTCAAAGCTTGAGTGGATTATAATGAATCTGCAGATGCTCTGGTTCAAAATATATATGACCCACAAAAAAGCCTGCAACAGACTTGGTCAGTTGCGGCTTAAAACAATCATCCGGCTGAGGGGTCAAGTAGTATGCGAGGTTCGCTGTGGACGGACAGACACACTCACGCATGCACGCACACATCCAAACACATGATCTTCCTACAAGCTTACGCCACACAGTGATAATGATATGAACCAGAGAACTAAATATTGAGTAGCTGGAACCAATTAATGTTTGTCATTATCAGAAATGAATAAATAAATTAATAGTTGACCGAAATACAACCAAAATGATTAAAAAAAGAAAAGAAGCTGAGCCGGGTAGAGTTCAGATGAGAATATAAGAGCCGTGCACCTCTGATGACGTCTTGTTATTGGCCTCACAAACCTGCAGCTCACCTCACATCCCCGAGGTTCGGGCTCAGCGGAAGATCTGATTTGCTCCTAATCTTTGCAGCTTGTTGTTTGAATCATAACAGACTTTATTTTTTATTTTTTAGGGCAGTGGAGGACTCATTAGAGCTCCAATAGGGGCCATAGTAAAGTATAGTACAGGGTTTGTGGCGGACACATATGTCCTCCTGCAATCCTCTGCGTGTCTATTCTAAGCTTTATTTCTTCCTCTTGTGGCTCCCAGGGTCACTTTCCACAACACTAGTCAGGAAACACTCAGCCGGTCACATGATACCAGTACCAGGCAGTGAAAGTGACACACACACACACTAAAATATGCATGCACCACAACAGAACGAACACACACACACACACACACACACACACACACACACACACACACACACACACACACACACACACACACACACACACACACACACACACACACACACACACACACACACACACACAGAAAGGTGCACACATACCAACAAAGACTGAATGAAATTAAACCTGATTCCTGAATTTAAATGAGGTCTGGTTTAATGATAGAATAATGAGCCACTAAGAGTGACAAACTGCAGTTACTGTGACCTGGAGGTCAGTTAGTAGCCGGACTTGATATTACAGCTCAGCGGTTCTCTTTAATTTAAACTGTTAACTTTTGGCATTCTGTGGTTGACTTGGATAATAAATAAAAAAGACGCTGCAAAAAGCAGGTCTCCAACATAAAAGGCAGTGTGTGTTTTTCAACACGTTTGTCGCCCTCATTTTTTACGCTGCACTGTTGGCTGGCAAGAGGCCGCACACACAAAAGACACAGAAAGGCTCTTAACATTTTTCTTCATCTCCTCTGATGGTCAAACAACACTCAGCAAAGTGGCGAGTAATCCTTTTCAAATGACGAGCACAGACTACTGTTATCTGCTGGCACAGAGTTACTTCCTGCCAGAAGGCCGTTGGCTGTATTCTTTAATATTCTTTTTTTTGTGTGTTAAGAGTAAATAAAATTGGAAGGACACACTGGTTGTTTGATATCGGTTGATTTATTAGATGTGTTCAATAGAGCATACCGACACCGGGCTCGCACCGCATCCAACAGCTTCATTCACCGAGCTGAACTCTCTCCATCATCACTCCCATCTATACTCATGTCTTCTCCTCTGCTGCTATAACACACACTTTATACAGTTTCCTAATTCATGTTGTTTAATTGATGTTGTTCTATTGTTTAACTTTGAACTGTTTTTGCACTTTATTAGTTCATCACATCCACTTCATGTCAGACAGAAGAGAAACACAACTTCAAGTCTTCTGTATGTTCGCACAGATGGAAGAAGTGACATATAAAACTGACTTTGACGCAAAAGGTGGGAATCAAAGCCCCACATCTCAGAACCGCGGACAGCCTGAATACTGAAGTAAATCAGATTTGTTTTATTATATTACATTTAGCTGACGCTTTTATCCAAAGCGACTTACATTTTTTGCTCTATACACCGAAGACACAGCAAAGGGGAGAATTTAAGGTTTAGTGTCTCGCTCGAGGACACAACGACACGTCGACTCGCGGAGCAGTTTGTTTGCTGGCAAGAGCTGCTGATCAACAAGAGATGCGTCTCCATTCGCCTCCCCCTCAAAAAAAACGGCGTTGAGAGAGCAGTTGGCTTTACTGCTAATCAGATCACACTGTCCTCTAATCCGCCAGCAACACTCTGACCTTCTGAGACACACACACACACACACACACACACACACACACACACACACTTTTACAACTGCCATCTAATTACATACAGGCAAAATTATTTGTGAATTATTCCTATTGCGACACCTGTTAATTAAAGTTTGCCTCTCTAAAAGATGCACTTAACTCAGAGGTAAAACGCCTCGCAAACAGCCTGTATTGTAGCTTTCTTTCTGAATCGGATGGGCTTGGTAAAACAATAAATGCATAAAAACACACCTATTAAAAAGAAAATCCCTCAACTGCCAAACAGCAGCCAGTGAGGGCGGCAGAGAAGACGCTCCGTCGCGGGGCCTCGGGTGAAGTCATCACCAGCACTCGCTCGGTCTTTTGTCTGGATCTGGATAATCTGAGGCGTCGCAGATAAACAGCTATTAGAGGCTGATAGTTACAAATGAGCGGCGCTGCACACCTGAAGCGGGTGTTATGGCAGGGCAGGGCTCTCTGCTCTACTTATGTGGGATTGAGGGGCGACTTAAAGGAGAAGAGAAAACATTTGTACGGATTTCAGGACACTAGTGCACTCAAAATCGACAAAAACACAACTAATTACCACAGAAGTGGTCGGACTTCTTAAAAATCGGTATGTACGGCTATGAGACAACTTGTAGCACATTTGCACTATGGTATATTTGTAAGTTTTTCAAATGGTGGGTGGCAAACTGTTTATATGTGCCTCTTTGGCGGAATTCAAGAAAATATTTCCACTAATTATAGACGATGAAGTCAATCGAGTCGAACTCTAACAGTTGCCCTTTTTTCATGTTTTCTGGAGCGTACCCAAAAAGAGAGAAAAGAAACCGTTGTTTTTTTTGATGGCACAATGCTCCATACAGATGCAGCAGCTGGTTTTAACTTTTATCTGTGGTCCCTGAACCCTCTGCCACTGATATTTGCCAGTGAACAAACCACATACCCCTCTCTCTCCCCCCCTCTCTCTCTCTCACACACACACACCTCCTGCCTCGGTCCCGTCATCTTGTTCTGGTCCTCTTATGAACAATTCCAGGCAGTGTTGAGGACCCGTTCGCCCACCCGTCAGCTGATCCGAGACCTGTGACCTCTGACCTCGGCACAAATGACCCACAACTATGTGTGTGGGTGATGAAAGACTGAACTTGGATCAGGACTTTTGAATCTACAACTTCATGGGTCTGATCCCGGGTGACAACCAGGTAGCCCCGCCCTAAAGCTTAACCTGTTTCACTTTTTACTCTAAATGGACTATAATTTACTAAATGAACATAATGCCGTATTGAAGAAGACTTTGAACTACAGATTGAGACATAAACTCATCTTTACTGAGGGAATAAATCATGAGATAAGGAGAGTCATTTTCTCATAGACTTTCTTACAATCTGACTTGGCTTAAGGTCTATGGTTTACTTTTCAGACCCGGAGGCTACGTCCACTTCTTCTGGTATTTGCACTTTAGGTTTGTTGTTTTGGATGCTTTATCCTCCTGAAAACTGTAGGTTCGGTGTTGCAGTTCGAGTTAAAGTGAGACTGTCGAGAAAACTGCAGATTTTCAAAGCCGGCCGGGGTTAATGTCAGGTGTCAGCACAAAGGGCGAGGAAGTCATCGGCGAGCTCAGCGCTCCAGACGGGGAAACACACAGCCGAGCTCCACAATCACCCCTCAGTCCCAGAGACCTCCATCTCACTTTAAACTCAGTGACATTTCACCTTTTTTCCCTCCCCTCGCTCCCTCTTTCTCTGAAAAGGCTTCGAGCAACAAATCATTTCTGCGACTGAACTAATCTTACAAAAACGGACTCCAGCTACTGATCTGGCACAGCAGTTGCTTTGTGATTTTATTCATTATTGCATCCCATGCCGTGTCATTCACGTTCAACAAATCAGACCTGTTGACTTCCCCTTTAAGAATCTGAATTCTGTTTTCTATATGCGCCTCTGTGTCTCACTCGGGGGACAGGCTGCTTGGCAGCAAGAACGCAAACGCAGCAAAGGGGGATGTGAGCTGGCAGGTACCAGGTTGTTTTTAGGAAGAGGGTATTATGCCATCTCCAATATTTAAGACTGTAAGCCATAGTAGTCTAGAATCTACCCAAGGAATCTTAGGTGAGAGTTCCTTCCTCCAGATTTTGACTTCCTGTGCATGTGTACCTTCTTTAAAAAAAATAGTTGGATGACTACTAGTGAATGGGACACAGTTTCCAATGAAAAAAGCTGTGTTCTGCTTGAGAGCCATTGTCCGGTCTCCGTGCTGTTCCTCGTCCCGTCTTTGGATACACTTCAAAACAGCCTGTGGCCTTAATGAGGGTTCGGGCCGCGGGGGGGGGGGGGGGGGAGTACACACCGGCTACTCCAGATCCACTGCTCGGCTTTAATTTAGCCAGAAGGGTTGGAAATTAGCCAAGTAGCCAAATGCGGATTAGATCATTTTTGGGAATCCACCAGCAAAGGTGACAAAATAAGTTTGTTTTCTACGCAATTTGATCAGATTCAGAGTCAGAAGTGTCCCAGTGGAAATGAAGAACAAGTTATTTTGTGGACTTTACAGCAACTGTGTTTACGTATGAGATTTTGTAACAAAAAATTAAGTTCTGTTAGTTTGATGAACTCATTTCAGTGTAGCATTCCCTATCAGAGCATGACTGTCTGACTGCTTCAGTGGAGGAGATAAGCACAAACAGCAGGGGAAGACTTTACAGAGGAAAATAGAATTGTGTAAGTCAAAATAACCACTTCCTGTTTCAAGTCGCGTGGCACAGACCGCGTAGCTAAATGCGGTGTGCTCCCTCCCTCACTATGTGCACTGGATTTCATTTTGGAGGACTCTGCATTTTTTCCTAAACTTGGTCGAAACCCAGTCAATTTGTTGACAAAACCCATGGCAGGATTACTGCACAAGCCGGGGGCCAAAGCCCTCTGGCCTTGATCTACAAATTGTTACGGTCAACCAGGAAGAGCACTCAAAATGACCAGAAAAGAGACCAAAACAACTACAAAGAGAATAAAAAACAGCTGCAGCGACACACAAAGAGTCCCGAAAGAGCCACTAAAATGACTACAAAACAAATACAAAAACACTTTTTACAACTATGACGTCTGTGTGTCTTGCTCCTATATAAGAAGTGGTTAAGCCTGAAATTTACATATGATCATTTTATCATCAAATCGGCATGCCGATTTGATGATAAAATTCGAATTGCTGATCGTTTAATAATGTTGAAACTTATAGATTACAAATATATTTGAGATTATTCATTTGGATACAAGTAATTTGTAAAAGAATAGAAAAAAAGAACAATAAATGATTTAATTCAACATTGTCTGTGACCTGCTGTGCTCCAGTAAAATACCTTGGCCGATCTTGACGAAGCCGATGATGATGATCATCCCAAGAGCCAGGAGCTTGGCCGTTGCGAAGATGTCCTGTACCCTGGTGGCCGCCTTCACGCTGTAGCAGTTCACAAAGGTCAACAGGACTGCAACGACAGACAGACAAAGACAGACAGAGAGAGACTGTCAGTGGCAGCATCCTTAAGAAGCAGCTCTTCAAATTCCTGCATGGAGCTTCACTCCGTCTGATAGATGTTGTGCAACCGAGAATTGATCATTAAGCACACCAAGAACTGACTTTGTTTTTTTACAGCTGTTTTCAATGGCTTTGAATTGCATTTTTTCCCTGAAACCCTCTTTAATTTCGCACTCAAATTTGAGGTTTGCGTAGGCGTGTGTGCGTGTGTGTGCGTGCGAATTTGCGGCACTCAAAAGCATGCCTGGAGCCAGAGAAGACTCCGCAGATTGGTTGAATAAACCTCACGCTATACACCCCTTTCTTCATCCCACACATGTGCAGTGATGTAACCAACCCATCCTGCGCACACAAACTCATGGGGTTGTTGAAGCAGCCCCCTGAACCCTGGACCCCATTGAAAGTGATTAACTAAAGCAGCAGGTTCCCTTCAAAAGCTTCTAAATCAGGTCGGGGGGCCACAAGAGGAAGACGAGACGGAGTACAATGAGGCTCTGTGTTGAAGAGACCAAGACAAAGGGAGCCCCAAGTACAGTAGACGGACGTACGTACACACACACACACACACACACACACACACACACACACACACACACACACACTACTTGGAACAATGTGCACATGAGCACAAACATTCAAATGTACGTTCTCGGTTATACAAATTCACGACGGAAACAGGTCATACGGAACAGTAACTCTCACCGAAATACACCGATGAGACTGTAGATGGACCTGTGTGTGTGTATGGAGATTTGGCTCAGTCAGGATTTAGCCTTCAGTCAATTTTAAGATTAGGTGATAGGTCTACTAGCTGCGCGCAAACACACACACACACACACAAGTGTTATTACGTATTCAGATACAGGGGTAGTGTGTGACTTGAAAGGGAGGGGGGGGGGGGACTTGTTATACGTGGCAGTCAACTACAACACGTGCAACCAGAGACTGGCGTTGACAAGTTACAGCAGCAAATAATCCAGCTTTAAGCTCATTAAGACTTTGTGCAAAACAAGTTGAAATCGACTGAGATCCACCAGCGTTTGTAAGCAACACTGAGCTGTGAAGCTAACGTCTACTTAAAAATATTAAAAAACATTTAGTGAACCTTGATGCACCTTTGAAATTGAGGTTTAATTGACTGCATTAATGTTTGATATATAAAAATTAAAATCTTATTCTGCTCTCGGCTGCTACAGGATGGCTCAGAGAACTGCTCTGTATTTGTCATGTATTTTTCAGCCTTTTAGGTTGTAAAAGGTCAAATCCCCACAAGTTGATATGATAAATATGATAAATAAAAATACAAATATGTTATTCTAAAATAAACTAAAAATCGAAAATATACATAATACAAGGAAAGAAAAAACATCAATATTCCAGGTGACCCCAAACTTTTGAGCAGCAGTGCATATTGACAATACATTGTTTTCTTAAAGGCCTATTCATACGGACATTTAGAGCAGAATTCCTTGACTTTATTACGTTTTATTGATATGTATTTATTTAATGTCGAACACTGTGTCCTAAAACTCTGTTCCGACAAATCCGGGAAAAAAATACCCTCACAAAATTACGAACAGGGAAATACAAATATTTTATACAAGGAGAATAATGGAGAAATAGTAAAACATATCCCGACATATAAAGAAGTGAGAGAACAAAAATGAGAAGAAAAAAAAAATTGCTCTGAACCTCACGAGAGCCAGTGATGCTGCGCGAGCATCTTCTTTCATCACCGGCGGGCTAATGTAAGAACGCGACACGTTGTGGGCGCGCTTGGGCGGCAAGTGCATTAAAGTCCGTCATGACGACACAACATGTAAGACGCGAGGTTTTGAGCTGAAGCTTTTTTTTTTTTTAAACGTAAAGCAAGTCAGGGAATTTCTCTACAACTAAAAACACACACAACCAGGAAGTGCAACTTCCCACACGTTGCGTTCCCTTGGCTGGAACAAACAAACAAAGCACTGTAACACTTAAAAGTTGCATCATCCCCCGGCGTGGTTCGGGCTCGCGCACATAGCATACTCACGGATGCACAGGCAGGCCACGAGCTTGGCCCCTTCATCCGGTACCGGGCACACAGGGAAAATCGGCTTGAGGAGGTAGGTGGCGAACACGTAGGCGATGATGTACTGCGAGGACGGCCGGATGATGAGCAGCTCGATCCAGAGTTTGAGGAAAGCCAACAGGGGGCCGTACACCTCCAGGATGTAGGCGTAGTCCCCCCCGGACTTGGTGATGGTGGTCCCAAGCTCCGCGTAGCAGAGGGCCCCCACCGTGGAGAACACGCCGCACACCGTCCACACCACCAGGGAGAGACCCACCGAGCCGGCCTCCTTCACAACGCCGGTCGGCGTGACGAAGATGCCCGAGCCGATGATGGTGCCCACGATGAGGGCAATGCCGTTGAACAGAGTGATGGTCTTCTTCAGGGCGACCCCTTCTCCTGCGGCGTTGTCTCCCGCCGCTCCGCTCGGGGACAGCATCTTCTCAGTCACCTGCTTGTCCTCTTCTCTGTCCACCGAGGAATTCGAGTTTCTCTTCTTTAACGCCGACATTTTTTGGCTGAGTTTCTTATTTCCTCACTCGCGTGTGTGGGGAGGAACTCACACAAAGCTTCCCGTTTCTGCCGGTCACTCTGTGATGCCGGCCGGGTTTAACCACGAGGAGTCCGCGGTGTCTGTCCGTGTGAGTCAGAGCGGCGAGCCTTATCTTTTCTCTACTCTCCCCACGTGCGCGAGAACTATGGAAATTAGCACGATGTCCCTCCTCCGTCAAGGCCGGCCCCTGTTTCAGTCCGGCGGCGTCTCCTCCTCATCAAAGGCGGCAGAACTTCTGTCTCGTTTCCGCCCTCTACCGGCGGAAGGCGGTACTGCGCCTCTGTGGTACACCTCGTCCCCACCACCAGTTGATGGGACCCCAGTAGACGTTGTTTTATGGCATCATCTCCGCATGAAACAACGAGAAAGTATTACGAAAACAGCACAGAAGCAAGAATTACTCAACAATATGTCAGCACTTATTTCTTTGTATTTTTTCTTCTTCTTCTTCTCCCCTGCCAGCTAAGCACCCAGACCAGTTGGACTGGTTTTATGAATCTGAATGTGCTTTATTAGCATTGTGTGTATACATACATGGATTTTGACTGTGGTTTACCATTGCTCTTGTCATGTGTACATATGATATACACATGAATAAAATAAATATTTTTAAAAAAGACAACAGAGACAAAGAAACTAAGCATCAACATTAACATTTAACTACATTATATCGAATAACACATATGAGCATAGGGACAATGAATTTTGGATATTAGTGCAAAAGTTGTAATAGTGCAAGTTGTGCAGCTGGAAGTCTGGTTAATTGTTCATGAGAGTGACAGCCAGTGGGAAGAAGCTGTTGTCTGGTGGTTTTGGCGTACAGTGCTCTGTGGTGCTTACCAGAGGGGAGGCGTTGGACCAGCTTTTGTCCACGGTGTGAGAGGTCTGCAGGATGTGAGGGGTCTGCAGGGATCTTTTCAGTCCGCTTACTGACTCTGGAGGTGTAAGTCCAGGATGGAGGGCAGGCTTGAAGCCAATAGTTCTCTCTGCAGACCTGACTATCTGTTGTAGTCTGTCTCTGTCCTACAAATTAATAAATCACTAACGGTCAAAATATCCAAATGAGTGTTTGATGATTATTTCTAGGTGTGACAAACAAGGAGAAAAAAGCAGCAGATATTTGTCAAGATTGAAAGCACATTCCTTTTCCACTACTTGCAGAATCTCTGGATTTAAGGGGAACCTCCCTTTAAATGATGGAGCTTTTGTCTGGTATGTAATGTTTTAATCTGGAGTACAGATTTGTATCGGGCTTCACTGTGTATATCCTGTATCCTGCATGGCCGATACAAACCACGCAGTAATGGAAGAACAGAGAACAGACCGGATAATAGCGGAGTAGAACAGGATGGGCAGCTCTTGCTGGTTGTACTCTAAAAAAGCCTGAGATGACTTGAGAGCATAATAATGTCAATTATTAATTTAAAAAGGGGTGTAACGTTTCTCCTAGCCACTTTGCATTCAAGGGTCATGAATTGTCACTGTGGGATCAGGGAGACTCAAAAGTTCAGCACAACAAAACAAAAAGAGGAGCACATTCCTGTCGTGTGTCTTTTTGAGTTTGCAGCATGAGAAATGTAAACAGGCAGCCACAAAAACCACATTCCTCCTGGATGGAAAATTGCTTTGGATATGCAAACATTTACAAGTGAAACACCAGCCAACTATTATGGTACTTTTAGCCCACTTTTTTCCCATAGTACTTTGTACCCATCAGCTCAGTTGTAGCCCCCCCCTCCCCCTTCCAGCTTCATCATGAATATCTTGTAACATAAATTTTGTATTTTTTTCGATGATCATGTTTCCCTTCAGGGCTCCAGGGGACTGAGCTGTATTTCTGCATTCCCCCCGGTTGGAGGCGGGGCGCGCCCCGGCAGGTTGACACAGATCCGTATATCAACAGATCCCCATTCTCACACCTTCATACACAGTGAAGCCCGATACAAATCTGTACACCAGATTAAAACAATACACACACAACAAAAGCTCCATCATTTAAAGTTCCCCTTTAAATCCAGAGATTCTGAAAGTATTGGAAAACAGTAGACATGTGCAGAAGGAACTCTATGCTTTCATTCGTGAACGTATATCTGCCTGTTTCTCCTCGTTCATCACACCTACAAATAATCTTCATGAAACACTGATTTGTAGATTTTGTTCATTAGTGATGAATTAATTTGTACAGTGGATGGCAGTGTGGACTTCCTGTTTTAAAAACTGCACTTCAGGGTTGTTTATACTCGAGGCAACAGAGCGTGTAACCATGTTCGGTACAGAAGAGACGATCCGAGAAACGAGGTAGAGACGCTTGTGTGTCATTATTTAACAATGACACTGTGAGCCACACAACAATGCTGGTGAATGCTGCCAGACCAACCGTACTCATTAGATGGCCCAGTTTTTGATCAGGGAACAGAAGCGAGATGCTCCAGGGGAGGGGAGTGACAAATTATTGGGCAAGGTTTTTTGGCGTGTAATCAGTGCGAGGCCTCGCCTTTCGTACGGATTTGAGACGTGGCGTCAATCAGTTGTCTGCACAAGTTTTAAAGGGATGACGCCTGCCGCAATTTGACTCGGGGCAGTTGACTCTCAAACCACCTCTGTGTACCGGTTCCACAAGCTCCCCAAGAGATATACACACACACACACACGCTAAAAAATGAAACGCCACAGGGCCACAATGTTAGAAATGAACGTACTGCTGTGACCTCCCTCTCTCATATCACGGGTTAGACAGAGGAAAGAAGCATAAGCGTCTATGCATGAATATAAATAGTCTCGACGCTCTGCAGGGGTGGACTATGAAATCCCCCATGAGAGACAAACACATGTATCTGTTGTTAATACAAACAAACCACTGACAAAAGCCACAGACAGACTATTTCCTCTGCTCAACCACGGTCAACATTTATTGGTCGCATGCAGCCCGAGGAGGGAGGCGGGGGGGGGGAATTCATCCTGATATTGTCTCCGTCCATCTGCACAAAGCCTGAAGAATGCAGGACCTTCGTGTCAGGTCGAGCCACAGATCAAGAGACACCAATATGCCTTAATCCATGTCTGCCGTCCCTGGCTCGCCTCACTGTGTCTGTCTGTCTTTGTAAACCTGGAGCTTTTATTGCCTGTTGACTCCTCGCTCACTACTCTTAAACGGGCTCCGGCCGACAGGGGCCACTAGTGATCAACCAACACCGGGTATATTTAGTTAGTTGTGTTCATAAAGCAGTGGTCGTTGCAGACACACTGGCAGAGATCTGCCCTCCACTGAGTCCACCTTTCCACTTTTGTATGAAGCTAATACAACAACTTTGATGTTCAAGGCCCTCTGCCGCCGCCCAGTTTCTACTCACCAAGTAGCTAATTAGCATGGTTCAAAGACCTGGTTTGTGGACTAACATTACACTGATTTTGACTCCGGTCTGTGGAGTGTGAATCAATTATAGTCTTATAGTCTAATAGTTTGCACCCACATAAGTAATTAATTTTCATGGATGAAGCCGGTGGTGCTTTATCTCTTGCTAATTGTCAACAAACCCCATTGAAGACCAAAACAGCAAGGAATTCATGATGGGAGATTTACATATCAGTGCATTTACCCGTTCATGTGCCTAAAAGGGCTCTGTGTGTGCAAACATCATTGTGATGACTGTAATGTTTGTTACTGTCACCAAACCATGATGCTGCTTGTGGCTGCTGCAATACTGTCACTATTGTGAGTGTAACTTTGTAAAAAAAAATAAAAATGAACACACCAGGTGCGTTGGAGGAGGTTTCTTCTTCAGTGTTTGTTTTCTCTGCAGATTTCTCCCTCTTATCTACAGCTGTGAAAAGCTCCGAAAGTTATGACTTCCTTTTAAACAAACCTGCAGCGTCTGTTTTATGTTATAAAAAACAATCCAGGTTTTTCCCACAAAGTCTGACCCACTGACTCAGTCTGTTGTCAGTACTGGTCCTCTGTGGTCCTCATGTCGCATAATGAACGCAACAATGTTCAAATTATTTACGTGGGATCTTTCACAAGGACAATAGTTAGACAGTTACAAGAATTTCATGTACCTCAGGGTTGCACAATGGAATTTAGATTGTAGCCCCGATTTGCTACGTAGGAAAGAAAAATATGGAGGGTGGAGGATGAGTTGAGCAGCTAGAGGACAGGAACCGTTTTGAATGTCTGTTGATTCGGCAGCAGAGGGAACAGCTTGTGGCTGAGTTTTGTGCTTTAATGTCCCTTTAGCTCTTCGCAGGTAACTCTTGTCACTAAATCACTGATGCTAAGTAGATGGGGGCCAATGATGTTCTGGGCGGTTTGAGTCACCCGCTGTAGAGCCTTCCTGTCCTGTGCCGTGCACATCCCGCACAGGTTTGTAACGTTTGCATCAGGATGCTTTCTATTGCACAGCAGGAGAAGTTGACAAGAACGTAGCTCGGAAATTTGGCCTTCTTAAGTTTCCTTAAGAAATACAGCCGTTGGTGTGTGGTCACCATGTCAGACTGTTTGTGATGTTGAGGTCCAGGAACTTAAAGCTGCCAATTTGCTCCACCTCAGCTACACTGATGTAGGCCGGGTTGTGTGTCTTCATCTCCTCACTTAAAGACACAATTACCAATCAGAAAGAGACTAAACAATGACCACAGAGAAACACAAAATACACAAAACAAGTGCAAAGAGAACACAAAAAGACTTATAATGTCTATCAGTAAAACAACCACAAAGAGACACAAACAAATGACTCCAAAAAAGTGCAAAACAAGCACAGACCAATAAATAACTACAAAAAGACAAAAATGCCTGCAAAGTGACACAAAACAACCTAAAAGAGACAAAATACAACTATTAAGAGATGCCACACAACTGCAAAATGGAGCAAAACTAGCAGGAACAAATAACCAAGAGCACTTGCAATGTGACACAAAAGGGGACAAAGAGACACACAACCAAAGAGAGAAACGTGTTACGACTAAGAAGCAAATCAAAGCGAATCAAAACAAGCAAAAAGATGCCAAACAACTATAAAGTTTCCGTGTCTTGCTCCTATGTAGTTAAAGTGGTGAGGCCTTTAGCATCTCGGCACCGAGGGGCATTTCTTCATAATCCGCTGTGACAAGACAAGAGCACAGTGAAGCAGATATTCAATTCAATTTACTTCAGTTCATTTTGTAGAGCTCAAAATCACAAATTACAAATTTGCTCAGTGGGAACCCTGCGCCGATGGGAAAAGGTCCCTAAACAAAGCCGTGACTCTGAGATGTGGGTGTGGGAGAGGTCAGGCAGCTGTAGTAACATGCACTGTTTCCAGCTTCTCTCCCAGGGAATCTGTATGTCGGCCGACAACGGAAACCATCGAATACACAAACACACAAACAATTGATCCGCCCGACACGACACTTGGCAACGGACACAAAGGCTTTTTACTACTGCTCATCGTTTCTGATGATGTCCTGGGAAAGCCTAAGAGCTGCATAGTAGAAACATTATCATGTAATACAGCGGTCTGGAGTAAATGCTTTGAAGCTGCATTTATCTTTTTTTTAATACCTTTTTTAATTGACAACAGATCAAATAAATATGTGTAAGGTGAAAGGAGTTGCTCACAGTGTCCCACAGCAAATTATCACCAAGTTCAAAAGTTCTCCTCAGCACTATGTTCCCTTCTACAATGAAACTGAATAAGCAAACACGATTCTGTTTATCAAAAGGTATTCCAAGCAGGATTTTCCTGAAAATATAGCGTAAAGACGGTTTAAAGATGTAAAATTATCCCTCTGAAGCCTCAGTCGTCCCCCAACCAACCCAGTTAGAAGTCCAACTCTTTCACCCTTTTCTTAAACCTCGTTTTTATTGTCACATGGTAAAAACTGTCAGGATAAATATCTGTTTGGAGAAATTACGCAAGATGCTATATAAGCAAATTACAGTTCCAGCTACGGACAATTCAGCAAGTTTGGATGCGTTATCGTGAAATGAGGCGCCCTCGCCAATGCATTGGAGCAAACCGGTTTAGACGCGGCATTAAAGTCAAAACATGGATCACATAGGACGGAAGTCCTTTGTCTGAAATATCTGAAGCACCAAACAAGAGGAAGAGCATCTGGCCTGGAGTTCAGAGGGAAAAGGGCCCCTCGTTCCTGTTTGAATCCACGCCTGTGTGGAGAACTGGAGGTGTTCTTGGATTGTTGATCTAAAACGAGTTCCCCTCAGACAGAGAACAGAAGGGACAGCAGGAAGACGACTTCTCTAATTAGAACGTGGCCGCCTTCGACCTCTCCTTTTCATCTCGCTGCTTCACTACTGGTCGCTGGACGAGGTCGCGGGAGATTACACGTAGACGTGAAATACTTTAAGATGGTATCTACCAATGCAGATGGTTGTTCAAAATTCAACAGCAACATCCCATTCTACAAACACATTGGAACAGAGACATTGTTGCTGGTCGACTTTTTGCAACCATTGTTAGCCATCTTGGTTGTGTGTACGTTAACATTTGCTAGTTTGAGCAAGAATACAAAGTGCAGTTGAGACTAACGACGCCTCGTTATGGCATCAGGAAAGTATTTAACATTACTCTCACGGGGACTACACATATCAGTACGAAATGTCACGGCAATCTATGAAATATCTTAACGGATATCGCAACAGTTAGCATTATGTTGAACATGAACCAACCTGCTGCTGTAACCAACCACGAGAGCGCACATCTTGTGCCTTCACGCGGCTCTCAACATGGCGACGGCTGCGGGCGCCATGTTGGGGGGGGGGGGGACCAGTGGGTGGGCGCTATGCTAATAGTACGTTGCAGTCGTAGGGGCGTTGCTATTGGCTGTAGCCGCCATATTGGAGCGGTGGAAGCGCAACGGCCGTTAGCTAGCCGGTGGGGCACGCTCGCGGTGACGGGCACAAAAAGGCACACAAGATAAAAGATTTGAGATAGAGGTCGACTTCATTTCCCGCTCAGGTAACTATATCTTTACACAGCAAATAGTTATTGGATGCAATATTTCTCTGGATATAATATGAAGAACATTTAAGCGACAAACAGTTTTTTTGCTCAGTCACCTCCTTGTAAGTCTGTCCATTCGTACAATACATGGAAGCCCAGTCGAGACCGACTGGTGCTTCTCTGTACACTCAGGCACGCCAAGAACAATAAAACGCACAATGAGAGGTCGGCCTCAACCGCCATATCTTTAGTTTGAATCAGGTGGAGCCCAAAATCCTCTCTTCCCTCCACCCAGGCCGTGGTAACAGTGCATAAAAGAGCATAAACAACTCACCCTGGGGACCCCAGGCGTCTGGGCGGGGGCCACCAAACATCCCCTCTTGGTGTCAGGGGGCTTCAAAGGTATCGTCAGGGAGTGTGTGTGTGTGGGGGGGTGGATTAAGAGAGGCAGCGGTCGGCGGATCTTTTTATTTTCTAACTAGTTCCTGGCCCAGTTCAGGCTCAGAGGGGTCGGGTCAGGTGGTCCTGTGGACGGGAACAACGGGGTGGGTGGCGAGGATGTATACATTCCTGAGACAGACGGTTTGTGCAGCAGCACCTTTTGAAGGCCTCAGACTGATGCTTGGTGTTTTCCAGTGTTGCAGGTGTGGTTACAGGTTTACTTCATTTCTGCTAATAACAACAAAAAGACACATACACACTTTTAACATCACTTGTTACTTTATTGTTAAAAACCACCATATTAATATATCACTTTCTATCTTTTCACCAATATCATGTGTAACACTCCCCTCCCCCCCCACACCCCAGGAGCAAGGGGGCTCTGCAAAACACATCCTGGTTGCTCAGCTGGACAGGGTCTGTAAAAGAGTCATTCAGGTGGAGCAAAGCATGCTGGGAGGGGAGAGAGGCCTGCTGAAGCCCTGTGGGGCAGGGTGTGGGCTGCCCGCTATACAAACAAACAGCTAAAATGTACACTGCATACTGTGTACACCTGCTAAAACATCGCACAGCCACAGGTAACAAGTAAAGCGGTACCCGAGGTGTAATACGTTTCGGGATGCAAAAAAAGAAAGAAAACAAATTTCGAAGAAAAAGGAGACGTTAAAGACGTTAAATTATTTTTTTGTAAAAAAACACCACGTATATTAAACCATCGATGACTAGTCGATAGATTGTTAAATTGATATCTTTCCAGCTTTTGATGGAAAAAGGCCACGCAGACAAACAGTTTCTACAGATTGAACATTTGTACTGGAATATATTGACATACATTGCATTAAAAGTAGTTTTTTTAACACGAGTAAAATGACATGAAATATGAAGGCACACGATGATCATGGTGCACATTTGAAATACGTCAACAAAAATACGGCTGTACAAGATGAAGGCAGTGCCGGGTCCCTTGTCTCCATGTTAGTCAAACGCATTGAACATAGATTCGGTATTGCATCATAAAATTAAAAAAAGACAAAAGAAAGGCAACATTCCCAGAAGTGGCATCACACACTTCTTCCACACCAAGTAAACTCCTTTGACGTCTATGTGGTCGAATCTGCAGCCTTTTGTGACGGCTCGGCGTCACTCGGAGCTCATCTTAAATCCTTTTTGACGCAAATCCAGTTAAGTCTATTCAGCATGTGTGCGGAGGGCCAGAGCAACGGCTTTTTCTAAAGCGGTGGAGGGCCAATTGCATTGTTCTTTTTTGGAGGGGTTTACACAGCTCTCTATACAGAGCTCTTAACCCAACTGTACGTTCACGTAGATCACAAACATAGAAGCGGTCAGATACATGCGGCTTTTAGTGCAATTATAGTTTCCTCGTACAAAATCATGTCTGAGGAACTGATAATATCATTTCACTTCCAGTCCCCCTTTCTCCGGGCCTTTTCGCCATCAGACCATTTCTTTTCTTTTCATAACAGTGCTGCATAGTGATCAGGTTCATCGGGTGAGCCAACGCTGGCGGACCGCTCGACTTTCTTACATGATGCAAGATTGCATAATCTTGCTCTCAATTGTGTGTGTGCGGCGTTGGTGGACAAAAAAAACACACACAAAGAGGTGTGTTTAATTTACCAGCGGCGCTCTGGATTAGGTGCATAATGTGTTGCGTAATAATAGCTGCAGGGAAAGAGAACCTTTCCAGGAACACGTTATATGCAAACAACTAATAATCCAGTTTTGTATAGTACAGGACGATATTTCTGTCATTCACCATCTATGGTTTATGGTAACACCATTTCCCATGAGCCCTGATCTCAGGCAAGTCTGGAATAACGATGAATGCTGTAGAAGATTTTTTTAGATGCTAAAGGTTACAGCTATAAAACTGTGGGGGAGGAGGGAAGAGAGCTTCCAGACGGAAAAAACAAGGACGCCAAGTACTTCTGTTGCTGCCCTTGAATTGTATTTTCTTCGAAAGCCGTAGTTTTCCCAGCGCTTACAAAGTTGTTTTGCAGAACTAAAATCACGAAGGTTCCCAATTTTCAAACAGCAGCTGCCTCAATAGATGACAATTTGACGTAGACGCAATATGGCTGTTAAACCCCATCAACACGCTTCATTGTTTCTCAGAAAGACATCCTGAGCGAGTTACAAACAGTGAGAGCCACTATCAATCGATATCTGTAGACACCAGCGAGACAAGTGGGGCGATACGCGAGGCTGCTGTGGTCAGTTGGTCCTCTCCATCCAGCCCTACCACATGGTAGCATCTTTGACATTCAGATGAAAAATACATTAAATCAGTTTGGACTGGTTCGTTACAGTACTTGCAACTCTTTCGGTCCTGTTCCTTAAACCAAAACAGTGACATTTAAATTCACCTCATTTTAGATTAACGTCAGCCAGCTCAAGTGAAAACTAACCAAACCAAACAGACTGATGGAGCCGTGATTCAATCAGCCGACCTGAAAGTGCCGTCAGGTACCGGTTTAAGGCACTGTGGTTACGGTAGATGACAATTCCAACAACAACAAAAAAACAAAAAAACAACCCTCATGCTAATTTCAAATTGAAAAATGCATGTGTGTGTGTTTGTGCTATTGTAACCTGGCATGTGTGTGAGTAATAATAACAGGTTAATAGTTGTGATTAGAAGGCCCAGGGCAAAGAGTAAGAGCTATTTTTACAAGGATTCGGAAACGTGTTTCGTATTCAGTATAATCTTTGTAACAGATAAGAAAAAAACATACATTCTAATCATCTTATTAATGTACAGATGACAAAGTTAATAAAACCCAACAGATGATTTGTTTTTAAAAGCCCTTGCTGATATTCGACACATGTTAGGTGTTGTGTAGTTCAAATAGTTTATGCTGTAAACTAGCAGCAGCCTTCTTCTAGAGATAACGACGGTACGAGGAAGTCAGAGCAGACTCGGCTGTAGTACCGACTTTGGCCAGCACACTGTGCTGTGGAGTTTTCCCTCCAGCCGTTGCAGGTATGAACCCTCATGTTCAGTAACTGAATGAACTGTTCCTGTATAATAAAACCCAATTCCTGTTAATAATAAAGTCATTTAAGATATATATTCTCCCCCCACAGCAACTGTCCCTCATTGGTTAATGTTCTATAAGCACTCAAACCAAAATCTGAAAAATCCCAGCATCCCCCATGTAAAACTGGTTTGTAATAAAAGAAAATATTTCACTCCTTGAAAGACAAACAGCACTACGCATCACTGAAGATCATCCGGGGAAACATAGTTCAAAATATATTTTCGGTTCCAAATGTGATGAGAAACATTTTGTGACAAGAGTCTTTCATAAATGGAGTGTGGAGAGTCGCTCACACAGTGAAAAGGTAGTTTTGGCCTCTGTGCAGAGCCGAGTGACCAGCAGTACTGGCTCCAGCAGCGTCAGTGTGTGTGCTTGTCGCCTTCGGCCTCCTGGAGGAAAGGCGTGAAGGAGGAGCGGACGGTGCGGCCGGAGAGGGACTGCTGCACGCGGAAGTTGTTCACCATGCTTTTCTGTACGTCCTCCTCAGCCGAGGTGAAAAGGAGGCTTCGGAAGACCGCCAGCTAGGAAGAGGGCAAAATGGACGGTCAGAATACAAAATTTAAAAAAAGAGTCAGGTTGGCGGCAGGTGAAATGTATTTCTTACAAAGTCGTTAAAAGTAAAAGTACCCCACTTTATTTTGTCTGCACGCGTTCCCCCCCTCCCCCCCATCACAATGCACGGCAGGTAAAAGACGTGGCTGTTTCTGCTCGTGCGCTTCCCCTCTGCAGTTGGGGCTGAGGGACTATTAATTGTTACAGAAACTAGTTATTATTATTGCTCGCAAAGCCCACTATTACAGCACACAAAAGCCCACGTGGACAGTGTTTTTATTCATTCATCTCACTGACAGACGGGTAGGAAAAAAAAAGAAATGTATCAATAGCAGTAAATAATAACCCAACCGGTCCGTGGCTTTTGATGCATTTGTTATTATTTTTGAGTCGTTGTTAATTTCCTAATTTATTGAGAATCAAAAAAAAAAGAAGCTTAAAGACGCCAAGGAAAGTAATCGTACTTCTACTTGAAAACGGAGGCGGTGTCACAAAATGACAATGCAGAACAGCCAGAGGTTCAGGTGAAGAGCAAAATGTGCGGCGGTTGAAAATGGCTAAAACAAATAATTTGAAATGCTACTATATAGGTTGGCCCAGCTTTGGAAACTCTCTGAAGTGATCGGAAACATTGCGTTGTGACCACGTTACTGTAAGAGGACTTCCCAAGCATGGCTGCTCCGGTTGCTTTTGAAAGACAACAGGAGCCCTCTTGTTGGTGGTTGGGATTCCAGTGATTTATTTTGGGCACTTGGAGGCAGCGAACCAACATCTGATTACAAGCCTCAGAATTGGCTATTGGGAATGGGAATGTGCTTATGACCAGGGTTGCAAAATCCCGGGAATATTCAAAGTTGGAAACTTTCCACGGGAATAAACGGGAATATACGGGAATTAACACAAATTAACTGGAAATTGTGGGGTTATTTAACTGTATCTAACTTGTCAGCAGACATGCATGCAAACATTTATAATACAACTTTTAAAAATTACTTTTCGACATTCCAAAAGCTGCGAATAATGGAGGTGATGGTGTACTTTTGTGTGGACATACATACGTCCGACTCTCACTGCTGTAAAAAGTCTACTGTATACAAATAAACTTGGTATTAAAATGAACATGGCTTCAGTTTACTAAGTAATCAATATACTTATGACAAAGTATTGTGTTGGGAAAGTTCACTTTCTACATGAACTAGTTCAGTTCGTAGTTCATAATTCAACATTTTGAACTAAGTTCACAGCTCCAAAAAATGAACTAGTTCAGTTATTTTTTTCAATATGTTGCAGCTGTAAATGAAATCTCTATCTGTCTGCAATACCGCTTTTGGCCTCCACACAACTCAGCGCTCTCACACTTGCCAGGCATCGGGCTGAAACATTCAGACGCAACACTGACGTCAAAAACGTCAAAAACAACAGAACGTTTTATGTTTACATTTATGTTTCTGGCAGACGATGTTCCCAACCAGCTGCATTCAGGGTCCAGCTGAGCTCGGCGTGCGTAGTCTTGTTCTCAACTATATACTTGGGCACATTTCTTTTTTTCAAAATTCCCAAAATTTCTGTGGAAACTTTCCGCCCCTTTGCAACTCTACTTATGACGCACCTGGTCGTGGCTGACTTCTATGTGCTGCTTCATGACGATCCAGGAGACGGACTCGGTCAGAGGGGGTGTGGTCAGAGAGCCGTGGTAGGTCCAGTAGTCGTTGGTGTTGGCGGGTAGAAGGCAGGCAGGGTCGAACCTGTTAAACTCCACTACACTGTCCTGCAGACAAGAACACAGGGGAAAAACACACAACACACACAATTATGGAAAATTAATTATTTTAATGTTACGGGGAAAGAGATAAGATAATGCAAGTTAATGGCTTTTAACACAAAATGTTCTAATATTTAAATCATATTAATATAAGACAATTGGTCAAATATTTAAAATATTTATAATCCCAATCTGTTACTGTGACTTCAGTATCTTTACAGCACAGACTGATATAATGACAGAAGACTGCCGCTGTTATATAAATACTACAAACATCATTATCTAATCACAAGCCATTATGGACAAACACCGACCTTATCGGACATTATTAGTGATAAGCGGAACGGTAGCTGTGATGTGAAAGACGGGGAAGCTTTGACCTCCAGTCAGTCACCTTAAACATGTGCTCCGCTTTACCATGAAGAATTGTTTATTCTAAAGTGTCCAATTCGTGAGTAATAAATAATATAAAACGTGGGAAGTAAATGTTCGGCACTAGACTTCCAAGTACTTAAAGGCAGACACTGTAGCACACAAAAAATGTTTAATCCATCGTCAATCCACTTGACATATATGATATATACGATGATTTCTGAGAGAGAGGCCTGTCTGACCAGTCCTGTGGTGTCTCTACTGAACCACTAGAGGGCGCCAGTATTTACCTACTGGTCTTTATCAATCATGATTGGATTTTTAATGTGCTTTATAAAAAGGGTCAATAGAGGCTACAGGGCCCATTTCAGGGATCAGTGTGTGTGTGTGCGTATGCGTGCTTGTACTAACCTTGTGTCTGATAGCCGGCAGAGCGTCTACCAGTTTCTGCAGCCCCTCGTGCCGCTTCCCCACCTAAACAAAGGATTAGACATTAATCTGGATTGCGGTCACAGTCTAAACTGCATACACAATCCACACCATGCGTCACCTCGTCAACGAACTGCAGAATGCGCACGAGACAGTGTCAACAAGCCGGACTGAAACGTCCCCGAGCACAACAACCAATGTATCTGCTCTAATTATTGTAGGCACACAAAGTGTGTTGTACCTTAAGAAAGACTCCAATGACAGCCAGCCCGTTGTCCTCCATCACGGCCTCCTCGAACAAACTGTACTTGTCAGAGTTCCAGTGGACCAGGTGGAGCTGAGAAGACACGCAAACAGCGTAAATACACATCAGGGGTGTGTTTGTGTGTGTGTGTGTGTGCGCGCGTGTGTGTAAACCTTAACCGTGATCTTTTTCATGCCTTCGACCATGATCCCTGGTCCATTCCTTCTGTACTCCAGATGACCCACTAATTCCTTCTTTTCAAAATAAAAGTTTATTCTTTCAACCGACTTATTTAGAAAAAAAAAAGAAAAGTAGAATAGATACAGAGATAAGGCGCAATAGTGCGGCAAACTATGCAATTGTTGTGGAGGAAGAAATGGAAAGCTCCTATATGTTAGTTGTAAGAATTGGACTAAACTTTGACTATGGGCTTTTATTTATTTATTGATCCAAAATCACATAAAATACCACAAATGGAGGTAAAACTCAAACCTTGTGGGAACGAAGAGCAGATATTTTTTTGGTGCATATTCAAAATACCAGTCAGCACGCAAAACAAGCAAGTAATTTTTCTAAGATCTGGTAACACATGAAGGGTTAATATTAGGGTTGGGCAGCGTTAACGCAAAATTAATCTGGCAATCCTTTAACGGCGTTACCTATTTGATAATGCGTTAACTGCATTTCTTTTCTCTCCCAGACGACGTAGTTCGGACCTGGCGTCTTACGGCTCTCCCAGTCCGGCTCGCGTGAGGTCAATCAAACATGAAAAATAAATAAATATGATGCAGCTATGAATGAAATACGGCAACACTGCTTTTACTTTAAAGGGGATTTATGTAGGTGTGCGCAGGCGCTTCTGTAGCTTCACCGACAGGCAGCGTTGATGAATTGAGCCTTGCGTGAAAGCACGTATTGTTATGTAGTTTCTGTTCTCAACGAGCATCGGGTGCTGCAACAAGCAGTCTAACGGCGGGCTCTACGTCCTGATTGAAAGTTAATCACGCATGCTCCTGACCCCACGGTCTGATCCAATATGGCAGAGCACTTTAAGTCAGGATCACTTCTGGATCTTTCCTCACATCACAAGACGTTCAGTGCACTTGTTCAAGCCAACACAGACTGAACTTTTCTCTCTGAGGAAGAAAAACTGAACTGAAAACATGAAAAGCACTTTGTATAAAGTGAATCAATTGCTGGTCTTTAACATACATCTTTAAAAAGATAAGCAACAGACTGAACCAAAGAAGGAGTGGTTTGTCCCTCACAGTGACCCTTACTACTGAACATGGACAAAAGAAGGGGTGGCTTGTCCCTCACAAGCACCCTTACTACTGAACAGTACCGTTCAGAAAAAAAAGAAAACAGATTTATAAACTATATATGTATGTATGTTAACTTGCTGTTGCTCCAGAGTGCTGTTATAATGTTCTGATAACATTACTTTAAATAAAAGTGTGCAATACACTAGTTTTCACTTCATTATTGAATTTGACGCATTATGCGATTAATCGCAGAAAAATCATGCGATTAATCAATTAATTTTTTTCAACTTTGCCTAGCCCTAGTTTATATATTATTCAAAACATAGATTTAGCCACAGCTTTAAATCATTCACACAGTATCATCGAATGCAATAGAGTAGGCACCAGTAGAGCTTTCCTCTCTCTCTCTCTCTCTCTCTCTCCTCTCTCTCTCTCTCTCTCTCTCTCTCTCTCTTCTCTCTCTCTCTCTCCTCTCTCTCTCTCTCTCTCTCTCTCTCTCTCTCTCTCTCTCTCTCTCTCTCTCTCTCTCTCTCTCTCTCCTCTCTCTCTCTCTCTCTCTCTCTCTCTCTCTCTCTCTCTCTCTCTCTCTCTCTCTCTCTCTCTCTCTCTCTCTCTCTCTGCTCGCTACATAGGGCCTGTCTGTTCATCTATACTCATTCATACAGAATGTGTATGTTCTATATATTCTATGGATTGTATCAACATTAAGCGTGTATGATGGATTGGTGGCGTGAGACTGTGTCCTCTCTCCTCTAGCTAGCAGGCTCCTCCATAGCCCTGTGGAAAGCCCTGCCAGAGTTGTCAGTCAGAGCTGTAACTTGAACCTCTACATACACGCACACACAAAGACTGCTGAGTGATGACAACAAAAGCATGGACAGGTTCCCAACAACAAGGGCCTGGTCAAAGACACAAACATTAGTCAGTAGAACCTGTTGTTACACATGTCCGCGAAAGTAATGGGATGCCACAAAAATAGATGATCCGTGTTCTGAGAGACAAACCTGTGTTCGACTTTTATGGTGCAAAGACGAATACCGCAAAGCTCCTGGCAGCATGCCGATAGCCGGCCATACAACTGGCAGAATGTAGACCGAGCCGGATAAACGATTGTTCCTCTCAAAACTTTCACTGATCCCTCAAGATACAATACTCTCAGTACTTTTCCAGGGATTTCAAGGAGGGCACGTGAATAGAAAAAACAAATGGGTCTGCAAAAGTAAGTCAACATTTACGATGTTTGTACAGTGTTACATTAATTTTCCATTTTTTCTTTCTTCTTTTAACCCTCAAGAGACTGTTTGGTCGTGGGAGCTCTCTCGTGCGCTCTCTTTTAACACCCTGCTTTCTTGAGCACTACATATGTATTTTTCCACTAGACAGTCACATGGTCACACACGCGCGCACACACACCTGCCAGACATGTGACTGTGCTACATGCAACATTATTGCAGCAGCAGGCAAGACACGTTGTTCTTTTAAAGCAACAAAGCAAATGAGGCCAAGATTCTGCTGTTACATGTAATGAGACGCCTGTGCAGCACCATGAGTATAACCCTTTACCTACAATTACTTCACACTATGAATTAATAAAGCTAAGCACGATGCTGTTCCTCTTCAGCAAAGACCAGGACACTGTTACCTTTTCTATCTCGAGAGAGAACGGTCCCATTGAGTCATGAAGAGCAACAGATTTAGCCGAAATAAGTTAATATCGGCTGATATTTGGATCATTTTGCTTTCGTATGGATCTTACATCATCAATAGGAGTAACAGATGTGGGGAGGGGTTTGTGCTTATTGACCAGATATTATCTCTAAAAAAGATCAAGCCATGGGGGAGGATGAATCACTAAAAACATTCTGATGTTATTTTATGGGGATGTCGCTCCGCCCCTCAATATAGTGTACGCCCACTGTACATAATCACTCAATATTATAAGGTAGATAAAATAACTTCTCAAAGGATGAATGATATTATCAGAACAATATCATTAATATATCCTGTCTGCTTTCATTTAAAATGTCCTTTTTCTACGCCACCTATAGAAGATACAGAATACGCAGCATCTCGGTGTCCCTGCAGGAACGATGTGTGGCTAGTGCCTACATGTACCTCCGCGGGGAACAGCCTCCTGTCCACTGTGTGCTCTGACCCCCAGGCGTTGCTCTCACCCCAGTGGAAGTGGAATTGGCACAGCCGGAATTTGTCTTGCAGGGGGCCTCCTTTCAGCGCTGCGCCGCAAAGTAAAAGGACATATAGATCAGTGCACCTTGACTTTCACAGTCCTTTTCAAAAGGAAATCCATCGGACCAACGTCTGGTGATTGTTTCCTCCTTCTAAAAAAGGAGGAAACGATCCTGCACTGAGGGCAGGTTGTTCAAGCGGTAACAATGACCTTAAAACATCAAGGAATCTATTGTTTTAGCAGTAGTGACTTTTTATTACGCCTGTTAACTGTTAACAGACGGCAATAACAAGGAGGAGACACGCGCCGTTGTTCTACTCGTCCAATTTGAAGACTGAATCTGGAGTTACAGTACCTTTAGCTGTGCTTCCATTACCGTACAGTTTCCTTTTACAGGTAATAAAACACCGTTCCCAACATTTCACTGTTTCAATATGAACCTGTTCTTGCACTCTATGCACAAGACGGGGCTCTGTTGGGCATGTGAACGCCCTGTGGGGTGGCTGGTTTTGAAGCATGGCAGTTGTTGAGGTCAGGACACGCACCGTCACACGACAGTCACCAGACTCACGTGACAGTTGTGGTTTTTATCAGCAGCTTTAAGTGTAGCATTGATTACAGGATTTTTCTACAGACAGAGGGTTCTTAAAGTGGTGGAGGGGGGGATAAGCCTCTTGTGTAGATCAGGACAGGCATTCCTCTTGCTGAGTTTCAATTTAAATCCATTCATCCGGATTTAAAAGGAAAATAGGACTCCCAAACTAGTGGTCAATAGTGAGGAACCTCTACAGAACAACCTTTTATTTTGCTTTTAATACATATTCAGTTTGTTTTTTTTTAAAGACGATATCGAAGCACTTACTGGACTTATCTGTAGTGTCATCATACTCGACCAGAAAGGAGTAGCCGTTGTTCCAGATCTGTTGGCAGGTCTGTGGGTCGTAATTGGTGACCAGGGGATTCAGCTTGGAGTCAAAGACGCTCTTTCGCACAACTATGTCGATGGGGGATTGGCGATCGCCTCCTGGTACCGCTAGGGGTCCCTGCCACATGGGATGCACTGGAGGAGGAGAAGAGGAGAGAAAGTGAACAAAAGAGAATTTTAACATGTAAAAACAAAAAAACAGAACTTTGAACTCCTCGTAAAAAGGTAATGAAAAAAAAAACTGAAATCAAAAATGCTGACACCTACTTTTCATGCAGTACTCAGCAGCTTCCTGCATTGTAAGACAGTCCATTTTCAAACAAAATCAGCCAAAATGGCCACATTAAACTAAACTAAACACAGAAACTACACAGCGTTGGTGCTGGACTGACACACAATTCGTCCTTCTTCCTTGAGCCGTTTGAAGGAACTGAATGAAAAAGGAGCAAGTGAGCAATAGCACTTCCTTCTAGTTTTTTTTTTTTCCTACAAGGATATTACTAAATAAAGAGAGAAGTGGGCTGGCTGTACAGAAAGTGACACACGGAATGTTCTGGCACGCCCCCAGCTCCCCTACACAGCGGGGAAATCTGACCAGGACCTCTGGCCGGTCAAACAACCAGCTCTGGCCAACGTCTGTCAACGAACCTGACTTCTAATTACCCCAAACTCTCTACCTCCGTCCTTATTTACCCTTGAAATCCACTCAAAAAAACATCCACTCCACTTATTAAAATGTTCCACTTCAAAAAAAAAAAAAAATGGATCAGTTTAAAAGGATTGTTTCCCTCCCTCTTCTGACAAACGGTTAGCTATAGAAAGAAATTTTTTGAGTCCTGTTGTCAGAGGACACAAAAGCAGCGCAGTCTATTGTTTATCCCTCTCCAGTCATCCAGCACGGGGCTTAAGATTTCCGCTGAGAGCCGAGCCGAACAGGTCTGACTGGGAGATGACCTTCACCGTCATCAGATATCAGCGGACTCTTGTTGATAACTGCTCGCGAAGCCAGTCGTGCTCTTTCACTGGGTAATCGTGTCAGCTGTGAAGTTCTTCTGCCTCTGTACAGCTCCTGAATTGAGTGTCACGTGATCACCAGATGTCCCGAATCGGAAAATGACGTGTGTATGAGGAGCTCTGAAACGCCAGCTGCGGCTACCGCAACGTCAGCCCGGTTTCAGCGATGCACTGTCGTCCTGTGGTTGTGTCTGTCTGCAAGATGCTCGCTCGCTCATTGAATTTAGCCAAAATAAAGGATGAAAAAAACAAAAGTATTTTTTACCAGCCAGTATCTGACCTGCAACTACTCACGTCGGTTTATGTTTTTCCACTAGACAGCACAGCTTGATCAACAATTACCTTGACGATATGTTGAGTGATGGATACATTACACGTCTATTAGCAGCTTCACAATTTACTAGAGGAAGAACTTTAGTGTTCAGCAACATCATTAGAAAATGTTGGTTTTGCATGAGCAGTTAATTAACTTAGATTTGAATGACTGTCGAAAAGCGGAAGTTAATATTTGAAGGTTGCATTCAGACCAAGTTAGGCATTACAGCGCTCTTTTAGCGCAAAGCTCTTTAACACCAAGTGGCCACAGTGTTTATTTTTTAACTTCTTCGTCATAGCAGGGTGCTACACCTCTGTATTTCTATATAACTCAGAGGTTTAAGGCTTAAAGCTATACATAATTAGGGAGTGGCCAATTTGAGTGACAGGCGACTGCCGTCTCAGGTTGCTAATGGCTAGCAGCCAGCTAGCTGCCTGGCGCCCCCCCTGGCCCGAGCACTGCTGACAATCCACTGAGTCTGATTTTGTTTGTGAATGCAGCCTGAAAGCATGAACTTGAGCGTAGTTGTGGAAACGCAGTGATTCAGGCGGAAGATACAAACACGAGAGAGCCGAGCAGCATTTAAGAACGATCTCTTTGTCTGATGCAAGCACGGACACAAATATGCTGAGCCAGTTAGTTTAACGATTTTGGCAAGAAGAATGAGTCACTCACATTTACATTACTTCACAAATGTGTTGTATAAACGCGGGGCGCGACAGTGAGAGGTGCTCGGTTGCATTTGGAAACCATTTTGGGAAATTGGTACCAATTCTTGGCCTTTCGTTGCAATCAGTGGCATCCATTTTTTTAACATGTACAAATAAATAAAGGGCAGCAAACCACAAAATGCGCACCCTTAAATAAATACTTTTCCAATTCTGTTGCATTTGTGATATTTAAATATCCCAACATTACACATATTATGAGTTGGCACGTTTACTTGCTCAAGTATCATTAGAGACAACAATCAAGTTGTTTGACTGTGAAAAGTTACACTGCAAAGCATGTACAACATACACATCATATGTGTCATTATTAGGCTGACTTAGGCTTAGCATTTTGACTTATACATTTTGGCAACCAAAAGCGGGGGCTTGGTTGCCAGCCTGTAAATTCAACAAATTTATTTATGTAAAAAGTGAAGGTGCATCTCAACGTTAAAGCCAAAATTATATAAAAATCTCATATTACCATAAATCAGTCCTGCTAATTGATTCGAAGCGCTGCCCACAATAACGCAGTACACCCAAAAGATGTTAAAGGGATAGATGCTTTCGTATAGACAGTGTTGCAACCCTCATCTAGACAAACCATACTGTATTAAAAAAAATATGAATTAAAATCAATGGCTGATTCAATGACAAGAAACATTCAAAAATATTCAACATTGCTGTATGCCTTGGAAAAATCAGTGGGCAGCAAAGTAAAGGATCAGCTGCTCTCTAAATGATCCCAAGACGATATCGACAAACCTTGCACAAAAACTGCCTTCATGGAAAGAGTAAGTGGAAAGTGTTTAAGGCACTTTTGTTCCTTGGATTAAGTTTTTTTTTTTGTGCTGTCCGACCCTGACGACATCTACCCAAGAGTTTTTAGGTTATTGACTAAAGTGAAGGACACGGTGTTGGGTCTGCCAAACCCACTAAAAGAGGAACATTTCTGAGAGAAGCATGCTCGCATGCGGAAATGATGGCAGTGTGCCTTCCTACTTCAGAGCAGCACTGAAGCACAGTTTCCCCCCTGTTCTTCAGGTAAAAAAAACGCTGACTCAAAGGAAAGCGTATCCAGAGATGTCTCCTTATGAAAAAAAATTGCATGAGGACAGATCAAAGGGCATGCCACTGGACGAACAAGATACTTCAGTTCCACCGGACCACTTCAAAGACATATCAAAAGTCCTCCCATAAAGTTTTTGGACAGACTGTGCTCATTACAACAAGCTTGTTAAAGTTAAATATGAACTATTCTTTACTATAATGGCTGAAAACATGCACTGTCCTACTTTTCCACGTTCAACCGTTTTTGCATGTTGACTCAATGACGGTTCAGAGACGGTTGCAACCATCTTTGCAACCATCTTTGCAACCGTCTCTGAACCGTCATTGAGTCAACATGCAAAAACGGTTGAACGTGGAAAAGTAGGACAGTTGTTGGCATGAGAAGGTGAACAAGACATAAGTGATGTTGTCGGGTGTGGTGAGGAAGTGGTTGGAACTCGTTAAACGAGTTTGGGTGTCTACAGTTTACCATTAATATGAAGGCAAATGACTTATGAGCGGGCAAATGACACAGAGGTCTAACTACTAAAGGAAATAAACGCTCTCCTATAAATGCACTATTCTATTTGTTACATTCTGTCTATCACATGATCCATCGAGGTGCTGTGGTGCCAGGAATAAGTCTCTGCACGTCCAGTTTAATGGGAGTTTTATGTTTTATTTTAGATGAAATACCTGAAATAAGTTCTGTGGTTCACACAAGCATTAGATATTTTGAAGTTACGATCCACAACATGAAATGCATCAGAGAATAGCCCACTTGTGCTTTTAAAACAGCAATTACTCACAGGTGGTTAACCGTGTTGTAGTTTGTTTATGGCCTAACGTTAAGATTTTTACTTCTACCGATTGTATTATTGCTGCAAAATTCAGAAAAGGGGTGTATCTCTTTTTCGTGTGGCAATAATCCAATAATCAAAAGGAAAAATGCCTTTTACTTTTTGTTAAGGGGGGCAGTGCAATGCCAATCACAAAAGTGTGAACCCTGCAGCAATTTATATGTGCACAAAATGATAAAAGGCTGTGGGGTTATTTTTTAATGATGGTTTTTGGGGGTAAAACCCGGCTCGAAATGCCCAACACAACATCCTTAACACAACATTATGTAACGATGTAGGGCAGAGGGCTTCAGGTGCCCCCCAATAGGGACCACGTGACTCGTTTGGAAAACCTGGAGCCCGAGGACCTTCTCAAACACAGCCGCGTCAACTGAGCGCTTCTGATCCGCATCCAGTGATGAGGGGAAGTCCAGCCCGGGCTTTCCCGATGCTCTCAATGCACGTTTTTATGGATGACAACAAAAGTGACCATTAGCTGATGCTGCGAGTGACCCACAATGACGGGCCCTTTGATCCTCAATGACACCCTAAACCCAAACCACTGCACGGGGGCACCGACACACGCATTGCCGCCGTTGGCGGTGATGTCGGAGGGTTAAAACAACCCCCAACCCCCCCCTCCATCTGCCGTGACAGCGAGCTGCCGTGTCCTACAAGCTGGACAAGAAGCGATAAACACTGTAGGATGACGGAAGAGGTACTCACTCGGAGTCAGCACATATTTGCTCGAGCACGCCGTGAGGTTGCATCTCCTCGCAGGCGTTACTCGGTGACTCTTGGCGTGTCTGATGAGCTGTCGGTGGAGCTGGGAAGCGAGAGGTCTCACTACGGTGGATAAAGTCAACATGTTGATAAAGCGAACGTCAACGGCTTCACCGCGCGTGCGGAGAAAAAAAAAAGTAACGCGCGTATTATTTTACTTGCAGATAGCGGTTAGCTTTAGACGTTTTCACTCCACTAGAAAGTTAGCCTAGCTCTCGGCGCGGAGCCCCGTTCAAAACAAAAACTATCGTCTGGCTGCTCTCCTCTCGTCTCCGCCTTCCTGTCGTTCGCCTGGAGGCGGGGGAAGGGGCAGGCTTTTCCCTTTACACACATTCAAAATGGAACCGCAAAAAATAAAAACACCAACAACAACCGTCTCCCCTGAAGCTATTGCGTCAGCTAAACCCGGTTAGACGCTCGATAGATGAGAAGATACGGGGTCTCTGTGGGGAAACAGTTTGCTCTGCAGTACGGAAGGGGCGGGGGGGGCTACAGTGCTGTCCAATCAGCGGCCTCCACTGAGGGGCGTTAGTGGTGATGATGATAATAATAGAGACAGTGTTGCTGTTTTCTTTTATTATTACTAACTAATTATTTGTGTGTGTGTGTGTGTGTGTGTGTGTGTGTGTGTGTGTGTGTGTGTGTGTGTGTGTGTGTGTGTGTGTGTGTTTGTGTGTGTGTAAGTTAAACACTTTTATGGAAACATAAAACAAAAAGTTTGGATATTTGGTAGATTTATTCATGTTGTAACAATGCTTCTTGATAATGAATTGTATACAGTTGGAAAGTTTCTTTGTTTCCCTTTTAAATGGTGCCCAATTTGTAAGTAGCATGCATTTGTGGGATGAGCAGCACAGATGAGTATGTGGGTTGCGCCAATGAAAAATGTGCCAAATATTCCCTGTCGATGTCGACCATCTTATTCTACTGTTGCTATTGACTCTTATTTTGAGCTTCCAGTACCCCAAATTTGCCTCAATGCAGAGATATCGAGATGAGATTCTGCAACCAGCAGCACTTCCATTGCTCCACAATCTGGGACTGAACTCCATCCTCCAAGATGACAACGCTCGCCCCCACAGAGTGGGTTCATCAGAGACCTGCAGAGTCTGGAGAGTAGAGAATGGCCTCCAGCATTCATGACCTTAACCAGCTGAACACTTGTTGATCAGCTTGGAGGTGCTGTTTGTGCTAGATTCAACAAAATCACCACGTTGGCTGACTTGCGACAAATCCTGCTTGAGTGGAAGGCCATCTGGTGCCAGGCTGTTATGGCTGTGTATGGTTCGTTTGTTAAATGACTAAAGAAAATTGCCAATATGTCCCATTTCTTCCTTGTCTAGACTTCAATTATCCAATCCACCAAACGAGAGTCAATAGCAAATCGACTATCCTGACTCATCGTCAGTGAGAGCATTGACGTTTCATCAAATTAAACATTTAGAAAAATCAATTTATTCAAAAACAAACGTCCGCCCCGTGTGCGTTGGGTGGGTGATGCTGTTGCGTCATAGTTACTCTTCTCAAAGAATGTCACAATCTGTGCGGAGTGGACCACGAGTGTTAAGACTTTAACCCCACTAGCGAACAAACAAATATATTCAGAACGTCATGAAAACACAGGTTCATGTGATCCCACTCTGGTAAACAAAAACAAAACAAAGGATGACGTCTGCATGATATTGTTGTGCGTTTACTTCAGGTCACTTTCTGAACCAGAATAAAGAAGCCCAACCTAAACCTTCCAACACTACAGAATCTGTCCACATACACAAACAATCTGTTCAGGCATTTCAGCTCTAGTCTTTGTGATAAAAGGGGATAGATATGTCATGTATTCAAGACATGTTCATTTATTAATTAAATATGTTTATCAATATGGAAGAGAAAAAAATAAAATAAGACAAGTAGCCTGTGCCTTTGCTGCATTTATTGTGTTTGTCCAAATGGCTCTTGTAGCCTTTCAACAAACAAGTCAAGACTACAAGGAAATATGAAATTATGGACAGTGTGACGGCAAGAACTCAACGGCTGCGCTTTGTGCGAGAGGTTCTGCCGTCACGTCTGTGCGTGAGGTCCGATCGACATCTGTGTGGAAAAAAAAAAAAAAAAAAAAAAGAGTACACGCCAAACTCCCATCTCTGGCTCTTGTCCAGATGGGAAGCGTAACAGAGTCATAGTAATAAAAACCTTAATGTGTTCTCGTTGAACTACTAACACAGTGCCGTTCCACAAGGAGCCGTCACAGAGGGCACGGTTATGAATTTGCAGCCAGAACTCGTTGTAGAAAAGAGGTAGCAAACCAACAGCCCCACTCCACCCACTGCACAACGTGGCCAAACTGACATAAGAAGCACCCACAGACAAGACCATGAGAACCACAAGCTGCAGGCTCCTTGGCCTGTCTGTTACCGTCCCAGCACAAACAACTGAGATCAACATTACAACCCTTGAAATTATTATTTGTTGGGTTTTTGTTTTTTTTACATCTTGTTACCCAAACCACAATACCGCCCCCAAACTTGTGTTGCATGAGAAATACATTACATTTATAAAAAAAATACAAAAAATACAACAAAAAAAACTTTTTCTTCTTCTTTGAAACCGCCGAGGGGCATTTTAAAGGGCCAGAAACCAATAACAATAACCAAAAGAAGTACGCTTTACTAAAATGTTTTAAAATGTAGAATCTATTTACAGCATAATGTCAGAGGGAGAGTATGAAAGCACAAACACAGAGCTGAGGGGAGAGGACGTGACGGGAGGCAAAGCCGGGCAGTTGACTGTGAGGTGTTTTATTTAAACCTACTGGCAGTTTTGACTCAAAAACAATAAGCCTTCAGAGAGTTCTCAGTCCTTTTAGGGGTTAGTCCAGAGCGATGATGTCATCATCGTCGTCGTCGTTGTCGTCGGTGGGGGCAGCGGCTGCACTTGATTGGGCCGTCCGTGGGCGCTTGGTGGAGGTCTCGCCAGTTTCTGCGTCCGAGTGCTTCCTCTTGTTGCTGCTCGTCGCTGCTGCTGTGCTGGAAGACGCCCCTTCCTCATTCTCCTCCTCATCATTAGAGTCAACGATCATGACGTCATCGTCCTTTGCTGGAGCTAAAAGAGAGGACAGCAGTGTTCCGAACTGGAGTAAATAAAACGGTTATAAATTTGTTTTTCTGTGAACAGAAAACACGCAAAATATGAAAACAACTTGTTGCTAAGTCTTTGTAAAGATCAATTAATTTTCCAATCTACTCTTTTGTAGGAATAATACAACCAAGACAAACCTCCCCAATCAGAGTTGTTAAAGAGACTGGATTAAACTGAACCAGCAGCACTCTGACGTGAAGTACGTTAAAATAAATAAAAACGTTTCGTCTCCCACTGACCTTTGGAGGAGGTGGACGGCTGGGCTGAGTCCTTGTTGCCGTTGGTGACGCTGTTCACTTCTTCCGGGGTCGTCTGAGGGGGCGGAGCTTTGTCTGGGGCCTCACCCACAACCTCAAACTCCACATCCCGCTCTAGCTCCTCGCTGCCATTGAAGATGGAAACAAATACAGCCTTTTGTAGTTTTGTTCACTAAAAGTCACCATCAAAAAAGCATCAGAGAGTTTTATCCACGTGATCGAATCAACGGAGGGACATACGTGTGCAGGACATTAACGGTGAGCGTATAGTCTTGGAGGAAGTCGTCGACTTGAAGACGGCTGCCGTTACGGATCCCAAAATCAGCAAGAAATTTGCTGTTGTTCGCTGTGGGAGTCACACACAGTGAGTGCGTTTAAAATAGTATATGTGAGGACAATCATGTAATGAATAACTCTTCCCCCAACACCTCTGAAACAAATGATTTTAAGAATGTAAAATAAATATATGAAAAAAATCCCCAATTCCCCATTTCCAAATCTATAATTACAAACCCTTGCAAAAGCACAAATCGTGTCAAGAAAGAATACTTCATTAATCTTCTTCTCTCTGGACAGTTTTTTTTGGTCTGATGGACCGATGCTGCTACAGCGCCCTCCACTGTGCAAATATAGAATCACAGTGAAATGCATTGCACTGCTTTACATCCCCCCTGCTTACTTTCTGTCTCTCCTTCCTCTGAGGAGATAAGGATGGTCCCTTTTCCATCCTCTATCTGAACATCTGGAGCCACCATGCCAAACCTCTCCTTCAGGATCTGATCAGAGCATACGGAAACAAATCGGGTCAACAACAAAGTAAGTGAGGCCGTAGTGAACGTCTCAATCCCACCGCAATGTTTTATAATTCCACAGCAATGCCCGCTCCCCACGAATTACCAACTGAACTGTAGTTCATATGGTCCATGAAATACAGGCTTTTGTCAGGCTGCGAATGCCACGCACCATGGGGCCACCAGGTCATAAAGAATTAGAACATCTGGGCGCAAACCATATTTTCTGATTGAACTGTGCATTGTCGATGTAATGACCTATTTCCATTTAACCAGAGGTGTGACGCTCGATTACGCCCGTTTAGATATACTACCGCTCAAAAGTTTGGGGTTACCCTGACAAATTTTCAACTTCTTGCATATAATAGCATCCATTTCTAAGAACAAAAATAGACTGGCAAGTTTTACATGAAAGTTATCTTTTTCTGGCCATTTTGAGAGTATAATCAAACCCACAATTGTGACACTTGAGATATTCAACTAGCTCAAAGGAAGGCCAGTTTTATAGCTTCTCTCACCAGTAGAACTGTTTTCAGATGTGCTAACATCATTGCACAAGGGTTTTCTCAATCATCTATTAGTCTTCTAAGGCGATAAGCAAACACAATGTACCATCAGAATACTGGAGGGATAGCTGTTGAAAATGGGCGTCTCTACGCCGATTTAGATATTTCATTAAAAACCAGACGTTTTCACCTAGGATAGTCATTTACCACAGTAACAATGTATATAATGTATTTCTGATCAATTTAATGTGTTCTCAATTGAAAAAACAGAGCTTTTAAAAACAAAAAAGTGATGACATTTCTAAGTGACCCAAACTTCTGAACAGTAGTGTTTGTTTAATAACTTAAAGAGTTGGATGTTCCAAGGCCGTTTGCTCCCCAGGTGACTGAGGCAGGTTGGTGGATGTGCAAAAAAAATGAACCAAGCTCATCATCTTACCCTGTCCTGCAGCGTGAGGACCGTGGTCTTCTGGACGTTGAGCTGGACCGTGACTTCGGGTTTGCTGGCGCAGACGTAGCAGTTGGCGCTGGGCGGATCCAGGATGCACGGCACCAGCAGCTTCTTCCTGAGGTTGGGACACTTGTTCAGGAAGATCTGCAGGAAAAGGGCAAACGGCATGAAGCAACGAGAGCTGGCAGAAAATTATTCTACTTTTTGAAACAAGGGTGTCAAGAGCCTATATAAAAAGTGAAATTTGGATGAATCCGCTGAAGGATTTTTTTAAACTCCCCATCGACTCCTCTTGTTCCTAGCAGACATTAGAGATCCTTCCCTAAAGCATCGACTTTGGAACACATTGTTACACAGTGAGGACTCGGATTTTAGATGTCGTCCCACCATCAATCACATGGATTATTACTTTTTCACGGCCAGTGGGAACAAGAGTAATAATTACAGTGAGGAAAACTAGTTTTAAATTATTTCCATATGGGCTCCTGACCATAGCTTTCAGACAGACTTGTAAACACTGCGGCCCAGGTGAGAGACTATAGATGAAAAAGGGAAGAAAAAAAAAATATATTAAGTGCTGCTGTCCAGTCATGGACGCTTAGTACTAACCGTACGACAGGATTCCAGTTCCCCAGACAGGATCTGCAAACCCTGCAGCACGATAAGCCCGGCGATGACCGCGTTGGTCGTAGCAATAGCTGGGATGATGTTCCCCGCCATGGCTGAAACGGACAAATAGACCAATTTAAACTCTTGATTATGGACTTTAAAAAAATTTAAAAAAGTATGATAGAACTCATTTACATCATGTACAAATTGTTTCGAAATAAAAAAAATACAGCAAATTAAATATGGTAGTTTGCGGTGTGACCAAAATGTCAAGAAGACTCAATGCACGAAACTTACACTTCACGTCGAAGCGACTCTTCATGTTCATGCTGAAGATGTGCATACGGAGGTTAGCTGCGGCTGTGACAAAGTCCATGGCTGGGGTGTCGTCCTAAGAACAAAAGGAGACAGAGAGCCATTAAAAACACAGTGTGTAACATTAACACTATAGCTGTGTGTTCCGTTGAAAAAAAAGCAGAAATAGTCAACAATACTTGAAGCTTCTTGAGGTTTTAAAAATCAAGAGACATGTCTTTCATTTTATTGTTCTTTAAGTGTGCAAACATTCACACTGGGTGTGCGTTACCTTGTCCCACACCAGCTCGGCTCCTTCTCCCATCTTCTGCAGCTGTGAGCGGAGAGTCTCCACGCTGTGCTGGAACAGCTGGCAGAGACCCCAAACGCCCAGAACCTGCTGGTCCTTCAGACCCGAACCCATGGACACCTCCTGAGGACTCGCTGGGACACACAAGTAAAAGCTCGGATGAACACGACAAACTAATAAACAACCACCTAGCAAAAGAGACAGGCCAACATATGCAATAATAAGACTAGAGATACAACTCAATTTGATGCTCATTGTTATTAACGGCAGTAGAGACAATTTAGCTGGAACAGGGAGGAGATGAGGTGGGACAATAAAGCAGCGAACAAGTCCCCAAACGCTATTTAAGCAAAAAGCTAAAAGTGACATGAATATCTAAAGAGACATACCACTGTTCTCTAGCTGCTGCCAGACCAGAGGTTTAGGGGCTTTCCTAGTCTTCCACAGCTTGTCCATGGTCAGCAGGTACATGATGTCATCTTTGAAAAGCTGGAGAGAAAAGCCAATCGGAACAGAGCTTGTTACGGCATGCCTTTGGATGTCATGTACTTACGCAAGTACTTTTTTAGCACTAAAACCTGCTGCGAGTTCAATTTCAAAGAGGCATTATTATAAACAATACACAGTTAGGTCTAATTAATCATCGATCTTATTTTTGTTTGTCATCTTTAACCCGTGATATAAAAAGAATAAAAGTCAAAGAAGAAATTTGAAGCATGGCAGAGGCTCTGCCGTCACCATGAAACCATCCCACACTGCCAGCTGCAACAGCGAGTAAGCGCTTTCTTAGTTTCTACCTGACACACTCCATACTAAAGCTAAGGCAGATCGGCAGTTCAAAACACAGAAGACAGTTTTACCTCTGCGGTCAGACAGCTCTTTAAAAACGAGGAACTAAAGTCGTTATCTACGCTCTCTTCAAAGCCACGAGACTCCATTGAATCCAAACTTACACTTAAAAAAAATACATTAAAAAAAAACCTTGTTGAAGAGTTTGATGGCGTCATATCCTGTGGAGCGGGCCCATTCCTTGGTGGAGACTCGTTTGATGTCCCCGTCCTTTTCTGAGGCTGTGGTGCGAGCAGCTGTGTTTTCTGGATTCCCTGTTTACAGAACACACGCACATTTTACAGCGTACGGTGCTTGTGTATTTCTAAACTGTGTCGCCAACAATAAAATGCAAAAGTTACAAAGAGCTGCGCAAAAAAAAAAGAGCAAATATAAGAGCCAAATAAATTAAAAAAATTAATCATTATGTTTTGTAGAAAAGCAACACCACGCTCTCACTCACATGCAGCCTCCGGGTCGGCTGTATCGGGGGACACCTCTTGATCCGCATCCTCCTCTCCAAATAGCTGACTATAGCGGCAACAAACAAACAATGGAAGGTGACCATTAGCACCCAGCATGCCGGCCTCCATAGCCCTTATTGTGTAGTCAACTTGAACGATGCTCATATGACGAGAATGTTGCCTTACTTGAAGAGATACTTGGCCCAGACAATGCAGTGAATTGGCTCGGATGGTGTGTTTCGGATGGTGCATCCTGGGAAGGTCTTCTGGGTGGGCTTAGGTTGACACTCGTAGCACTCTGTCAGTCCCTGGAGAACGAGGGGAGCAGGAGGGGATAAAGAGACACGATAATAGAAAGTGTAAATCGCCTTTCATCCATCATTGTTACTGATATGAGAAGAAAAAAAATCTATGCAAGGGATGTTACGGCGCGGAAAACATGATGACGTGCGCATCCTACCTTCTTGATGACGGTGACTTGTCCCAGGTAACCGGCAGTGCCGCTCTCGATCAGAGGGATGTCTGCTGCCAAACACATCCTGTTCACATGGTTACGGGCCGCTGCAGAGACAGAAAGTGTTTTCCTTATCATTTAAATGCGTTTCATATTTTAAGCTATGCCCAGACAATATTCACATACACGCACACAGTAAACTGATTAAGACACCAATTTGATTCTAACTACATGAGCAGAACAACAATACAAAAATATTTCCTGACAAATTAGTATGTGCTTCAGGTTTCACTGCGATCTATTATTTTGTTGAATTATCGCCCAGCGCTAGCTAGTAGTCGCACAAAATGTCACATGAGAATACCTCTGTTATCCAGCGCATTCATCACCAACATGAACTTTCTGAAGAACTCCACATTGTAGTCAGGACTGTTGGGAAAAAATAAACAAAAAACACAATAAGTTCCACAGACAGGGACCAAACTATGAATGTATATTTAGTGACTCAAAGGAGCAATAAACAGAAAGAAACACACCTCATGATGCTGTCATGGTAGGCAGTGATGTTTACAGTGGGACAAAACTGCAAGACACTCTCCTTGGCCACCTGCAAAAAAAAACAACAGGGACAAAGCGCATGAACGCGTGCATTGCACGGGGTTCGACAGGTTCGAAAACCAAGACGGAGACGGAGTTTAATAATAATATTGGTGTTTACCTGTGCTTTGGACTTGCCAACATGCTTCTTCTGGAAGAGGAACTGGCGGTTCAAGTTGCTGACGTCAATTGTGTCCAAGTCGATCTGCCGATATGTGGACAGGGTGGAAGCGTTAGTCGTGTGTACATTTAATGTAACACGTTGCTCGCAGTGTATTTATAACACTATTTTTAATTTTTTTAAATGAATGTCTGCCTGTGCATATGTTGACACACTGCAATATCCTGTCTAGTGGCTTATGTTAAAGAAAACACCTTCTCACTACAAAAGATCAAACAAATGTTTTATTAGTTTCAGGTACATTTTAAATAGAGTAACGTTTAAATCCCTAATATCTGATGTTTATGAACCCTTCCTATTTAGTTGTGTCCCTTAATTGTAATTTGGCTGAGGATGTGTTGCTCTGGTTTACTTGTGCAGGTTGTTTGTCATCCATACATGTTCTGCTCCTTTTCGAAATGAACAAAATATTGGCGAGTGTCAATCTATTTCTCCATTTGTTAAGGACACCAGGAGGTCTCTGAGCCCTTCAATGGGATCCAGTGATTCTCAGCTTCACACACACTGCCGGCTAACCCTCGAAAACAAAACAAAAACAGGCCGAACTAATAATACTATTTTCATTTACTGAAATTAACGTTCGAAAAAATTGCATTACATAACGTGACACAATGAAACAGAAGGGGCATCCAAGCGTGTCTGTGCCGGTTCGCCGTCTTGATGTCGGAGCTAACTCAGAGGTGCCGATGGCGCCAAACGCTCAGCAGCAGCGCTCATATTTTTCCCACTTCAATGTCGGGCCTGCTCATTTAACGATATACCCGGGGACAGAGGGTGAATTGGAGAAAAAACTCTGAAAACAACTCACACTCGTGTGTTTTTACTTCCCCAAATATCCCCTCTCAAGAATGAGCCCGAGCCCACACACCCTTACCCCCGTCAGGCGCAGCCTTTGCAGCACAAAGACTTAGCATGCTAGCTAGCTAACAGACGCACACAGACACAAACAAAAGTGTGACGGACCACTTCGATGTTTTTGAAGCCGGTGAGGACGAGGTTCTTCAGCAGCTCGCAGCCGATCCCTCCCGCTCCTACCACCAGCACCTTGCAAGTGGAGAGGGTGTCAGACAGCTCTTTTCGGAGGGAACCAACTAGTTGGACCATGTTGATCGGCTAGAGACAGAACCAGAGCCTGCGGCACCGAGAGCTTCTTCTTCTTCTTCTTCAGAAATGAAGTGCCGCCTACTTCCGGGTTACTCCACCGCTTCTGCGGGCGCCTATTTGTCCAACTAGCGCCCTCTACCGGGGAATTGTGGCAACTCGACTGGATTGCGGCAGTCTCTTGCGGTTCTCCTGAGAGATAAAACACTCTACCCCCATGTTATTATTAGAACATGTCGAGCCATATTACAACAGTCCTTGGTTCTCTAACAAACCGCAGTGCCCAAATCACAAGTTTATCCTGCAAGTAGACCTCAGACTATTTAATACATTCATGTCTGATGTTCTGGACCTACTAGGAATAGTTAGGGCTACTTAGATAAGTGTTTCACATTGAACACATTAATAAAGAACAGGGTAGAAAAATAATCACCATTCACCTTTTAATATTACTCACCTCACTAGAAACGGCCTACTTAGTGCCAAACTTTCTTAACCCATACATTTTACTCTCTTCCTTGCTCTCAACATTCCCATAAAAGCATGTGGTTGTTAGTGGCCTTCTGCACGCTACTGACTATAGGACTCTACTCCTGTATTCTTTTGACCCTTAGAAGCATCTCCCACGTAATAATTTTTTGTTTTGAACATATATATTTTTCCAATACTATCCTCATTAACACGTCCCCCAATTAGTCCACCCGGTACACAATGTGATTTGCTGATTTCTAGCAGAACCACCAGCACATCATGCCATTATGCCTGATTTGTATATCAATACAGAACACCAGTGGCAATTTAACTTCACAAAGAGAAAGCAAAACAAAAATTATTCCATAAAAATGGATATTAGCTTCTCAATTTCATCTGTGACGTATTTTTGTTTGTAAATCAGTTCTGTCAACCTTCAATAACTGAAAACACTTGTGTGGGTTTGCAGGGGGGTTAACCATTTAATGATGTCATAACATGCTTTTTAATAAGTTTGCCTTCCAGATAGTAAACACGTAGTTAATTACAGTAAAGGACGACTACGTCTTGTGTGTTTTAGCTCACATCTGTGAATAGCTACCATTTTGGGTCTCACTTTTCCTCTCGCTTTCCTCCTCCGTTGATGTGACCCACATCTGAGTACTTTCTCAGCCAGTCCAGCACTCCTCTCATAACTGTGAAACAGTTAAAGTGATAATGCCGCAGCTCAGCAGGAAACATTTTACCTCACGTCTTGATGGTTCAGAGCAACAACATAAACACACAGAAAAGTCAAGATTTTCAGATCAGATTTTTGGACTCATAACTACCTCTGTATACTTTCAGCTACAGCCACTGTTTAAGTATATATAAAAAATTCAGCTCTAAAAGTATTCATTAAAAACACTTTTGACTGAGAGTGTCTCGTTCTGGTAGTTCCTGCTGCATATTCTCACCAGCCATGTCAAATGACTCGGCATAGAGAAACACAATGGGGATTTGCATCAGCTGATTAAACCTAGTCAGTTTCTTCCGTGTCTGCATCTGTGATTAGTGGACTGCTGTTAAGCTATTTTTAGCAGTAAGGACCCCTCCCCCAATTTCAACTGTTGATCATTTTGGACATTTGGGGAATGTTGTTTTTCTAAAATTATCTTTAAAATGTCTGCAGGTTGTTTTAGGCACGTTGTTTTTAGGACGTTGTTTTAGGAAAAATAATCTGAAATCTTTTTTGGGAACATTTAGGGAATGTTGTTTTACTAACATAATTTTAACAATATTCTCAGAACAATGTTTTTAAAATGCTGTTTTAGAAACGTTGTTTTTGTCTCCCCTTCTTGTAACATTTGTTTTTAAAACATTCTCAGAACATTCCTGGAATATTCTCTGAACATTTTTTAAACATTCTCGGAACACTACTACCACTACTACTACTACTACTACTACTACTACTACTACTACTACTACTACTACTACTAAATATGACGCTGCTCTCTCGCTGCTTCTTATTGTTTATAGGGCCAAACCAAAGAATCAGTTATTGGTTCATGTTTTCATGTGATATTCCGGTTGAATCGACATGGCCAAGCACAGAAATTCTTAATTTTTTTTACATTTGCAGGCATTGTTTTCAAAATGATCGTAGGATGTTGCCTTCCTAAAGTTTGTAGGACGTTTGTTTTCAGGGAGGATATTTTTTATTCTAAACTTTAAACTATAAAAATATGTATATGTGATGCATAGGTGTGTCCAAAAGGTCACAAAAGGTGTATCACCTGGCTGAACGTGATCAGGAAGAAAGGTCCTCACAGGATCATGCTTCTAATGGAGTGGCGTGCGCGAGGCAATGGTCATGTGTCACGTGGACTCATCGCAGTGTCCAAACATTACATTTCATTTAGCTGACGCTTTTATCCAAAAGAATCAAGAAAGTACAATTTCTTAAATAAAGTCAAACTACAAAGTGCTATCAATAAGTGCCATTTAAGTGCTACTAAAGTGCATCTATGGCGATACCTTCCCTATTCAAGGACGATGTTAACACTTCCTGCTGTCTGTTGTAACCTCACAGGAAGCAGGTTTGGTATCTTGTGTAAGCGTGGCTGCGTGCAAGGGGGAAGAACAACACTGTGAACAGAGTGCATTATGGTCAAGATGCTGTCATACAGTTCAAGTAGTAGCTAACAGGTGTCTCCATGGGCGTTATACTTGTAATGTATTTTTCTGTCAGCAGCCCTCAACTTTGTGATGTGAAACAGTTATGAAATGTTCCAATAACGGATTATGATGGAGAGTCAGTCCACCTGCTGTGCTAATGAAGGCTGTGACGTTTTCACTGGTCTATATCCATGGTAACAGAAAAGTATGATGACTTTTTTTTTTACATGCCGCCTTCATTGGCTGTCTAAACTTTTGTAATTAACAAATCTCGAATAAAATTGCCATCCTTTCTAATCGTTGGCTATTCTGTGTACAATTAAATTAATGTGTCTTAAATGGAGCATTTAAGGCTTACAGAGCATAAAAAGCCTTGGCAGCGAGTCACAATCTTAATCGGCTGTGTGGAAACATTATGGGCTTCTTTATTTTTTACCTCTTCCAAATTGTGGCTATGCATTGCAAAAACAATGTCTAAAAAGTTGCAACGTGTTGTTCTGTTATAATGATAACATAAGAGTATATCGTATTTGTTCCAATTTGTTTCATTTCCATAAGGTCTGGAGTTTACGCGGAGCCTGAACGCCGCACCAGTTGACCGGAAGGTACTCGCTGTGGGGGACTGAGTGGGAAATGAAGCGGAAGCTTCTTTTCTTGACAACGTGAGGTTAACATTTGCTTTATTAAACACAAGTATGCCATTAGCTACACACACTTCCAACCGCTTGTGCTTTATTTAAATTGACTTGTTTTAATAGAAACACGTGTTGTCGTTTTCTTGGCCTCCGAAAAAAAAGCAGGTGTTCTCCTGTCAATGCCCCCTTGTCAATCATCTACACTCTGTTGTGTAAATAAATATGTCACTCGGGAGAATCAATAGGGCAATGGGACGTTGTACACGTGTTTTATTTGATTGCCTGTGCGAGTGCGCGCGCGAGCTGATGACGGCTGGATTCATAATGTAAACCAGTTTTTTTTAGAGTAGTTTCGGAGAACGTGTTGTTTGTTTTGTGTGTCTTTTAAGTCGGTCCGGAAAATGTGAACGTTTCCACTGGTTTGAACAAACTGTTTCTGCCCCGACCCGCCTCTCCCTCCCTCCATCTCATCACCAACACGCACACACACACACGTGCGCGCGCGCGCACACACACACACCGAGGCAAAGCACCGTCCTGCACCTCGGCAGTTAGGAAGAAGCATGGGGTCCGCAGGACGCGTCTGCTCGGTGCTGCTGGTCCTGGGCCTGCTGGCGCTCCAGCGTTCCTCGGGATTCTGGATCATCAATGTCGTCTTCCCGCCAAACACCAAACCCAGCGTGCCGAGCAACAGCACCCCTCCGCTCATTATCGGTAAGCGAAGGGAGCGTTATGGATATGATACCATGCCCACTGGTGGGATCTGACATGGGCTCTAAAGTTGAAATACTTTCCTCTTTATGGTTGTGTACGTGCGTTATTTGTGACTGGACTTGTTGTTTCTTTTAAATCAAACTATTGGTTATGGTTATGAGTACACGTGAAAGGCAGGCGTAGGGCATCTTGTGTCTGTGTGTTGATGTTTACGCTATCAGTGGGCTGCACTCTGTACATTTGAACCTGTGCTTTACTGTTTGTGCTTTTGGGGGCTTTTATAGTTCAGAACATGCTCCAAAGGTCATGCTTTAGACGAGAGAGAACATGCATTTGACCTTTTACCAATGTTTTGGTCAAGACGCACTGTGTAATGATTGAGTGGACTGTGAGTTACATTATGCCAGTAATATTCAGGTCTTCTTCTACTCATCTGCAATTGAGGTGTTGAATGTCATTCAGTGCCAGTGGCAGTCCGGGCCCGCTAAGCCTTCTCCGCTGGCCTAAACAGAATCACAAAGTTATAGCTATTTTATCATTAGATTTTTGAATTTCAAGTTATATCTATTCTATTCTATATCTATCTAAGTACAAGTTATATCTATTCTATTATTTAAATTCTGGTCTGGCTAGCTCACTTTGTCCAGCTTCATGCTGCCCAAGCGGCGCTTCTTTAACCTTTTATCCAATCTTCATCCAATCACATCTCACCTATGTCTCTCTGTATGTCTCTCTCTCTTCTCTCTCGACACTCTGCACTTTTTGGACTAGTTTTTAGACTATACTGTTGTCTTTGATGTCTTTTTTATATTTATCTTGTTCATTGTATGTATATAAGTATGAAGAGCAAAGTGAAACCGGCGTCAACTTACATGGCCATTCACACTGATTCTGATTCTAAACACATGACGATGGCCAACGAGATGATTCTGTACTGTGATTGCCGAAGAACAGCATCTAGTGCCGTGTGTATTTATGTATACGATATCAGTAGGAAATGCACGGCCCGCCACTGTTCAGTACATTGGAGACGGTCTGAATTTTGACAACAAAATAAGAGATTCAAGTCAGAATTCTTATTTATTCTGGGATTAAAACTATTTAAATGGTATTCTCAATAGAGAGTATAGTAAAGAGTATTTTTTCAGACCGCAGGCGTACTGACCTTTAATCTCTTCATCACTTCCTGAGCACCTCCTTGCCAGTCTGATACCCTGGTAACCTGTGCCAACCTGACGTAACAAACCAATTTGGAAGAATCATAAAATCTTATTTTTAATAAATATATGACACCATTGTCCACCATTGTCTGCTCTGAGCGTTGACCATACTGCATTGCATTGTGGGATATAGATTTTGACGAATTCATTTTGAGATTAACATCCGAATTTTAGGGTTAATTGTGACTTCATTCTCAGAAATAATAAATGTAAGAATTCTGAAGCTATACGACCAAATACAATATGCACACAGAAAACAAATTTATATGAAAAATGTATATACGCAAAATTTTAGATTAAACATTTATTCTATGATTAAAGTATAATATTAGTCAGAGACTACATGGATTTGTAATTCAGGAAAGTGTACAGAGCCATTACCAGGAAACTGCAGGACAGTTTCTCTGCCCACCTCTGATGACTCATTGTTTGCAGTCAGAAGGTTGTTCTGGGATCAGTATAAGGGATTTGTGTTGTTCTTAAATCTGGGATTCGTCATCTACCTCAAAGGAACTCCCAGTCCTGTACGTGTTGTAAAGCGGAGGAATCACCGGCTACCTGATGAAACATATTCAGAGAAAACCTGCTGTTTATTCAAAATAAACATTTAACACACCCTTTACATGTTTTCATGCAGTGTCATACATTCTGCACAATGTTGTGTAGAATGAGGATATTGGCCAGAATCTTCAGATTTAGAGTGTTATGAAGGGAGACATGCATACATTTCCTACATTGACCTGTGACCTACAGACATGGTAAACAACCTGTTCAGCGTGCGACCCTTGTCACAGTGTACATATGTCAAAGAGGGATTTTCCCCTCTGAGCTTTTATTTGTTTTATTATAATACTTGACAGTGGCCTGAAGAGAAACACATCCACATTATTTCACACCAAACAAAACACACACATTTTATTGAAAAATGGATTAAACAAAAGTACAAACGAAGTCCTTGTACAAGTGATTTAGAAAGACTTTCCGCATTCCCATATCTGTATTTTGTATTTTCTCTTTGACCCAAACACAATTCACAAGCAGTCCAGACCTGTCACATGATCCATTTTCCACTAATGGATTATACATTGTATTATTATGAAGCAATGTTTGAGTTTATAAACCCAAAACAAATGACACTTCTTAATTATGCTGACTTTATCCCATTTGTATCCATATAGCCTGACGATATCACAATCAATTTGAAGTATTAATTGATGCTGTATTGGTGCTGTAAGTCTGTTACCTGTTAAAGGGGTTTTATTATCTTTATTTGGGGAGTTTTTCCTGATCCAATGTGAGGTCCTGGGACAGAGATGTCATGTGTACAGATTGTAAAGCCCCTGAGGCAAATCTTGTATTTGTGATTTTGGGCTATACAAAATAAACTGAATTGAATTGAATGCTCTTTTACAGCACAACGTGTCAATATGGACATTTGAAATTTGAATATATTTGTGTGTGTGTGTCCAGTGCCTGGGAACTTGGGGAACCGCCTGGAAGCTAAGCTAGACAAGCCCACGCTGGTCAGCTGGTTGTGCTACAAGAAAACCGAGCACTGGTTCCCGCTGTGGATTGACCTCAACATGTTCATGCCTATAGGTGTAGACTGCTGGATCGATAACATTAGGTAACGCTGACTGCCCTCTAATGTCTGTATGATGTTTCACCTTTTAAAGCATCGCCTCAACACATCTCCCGCCTTAAACATTCCTGTCTGGTCGAAGCAGTCGCTATACCAAACATTCCCAAATGTGACCTCGATGCCGCCTGGAAGAAAGAAAAGAAAAAAGTCAGCTAGACCAGCCGGGACAATTAAAGCGGGGGAAAGCACAATGTTTTTGTTCTTTTTATTTTGTTAGAGTCACATTGACAAGTGTTTCGGCCCAACTGGACTGACGTGAATGTCCTTTTGCGGGCCACAGACTTGTTTACAACAGGACGACTCGGCGTTCATCCAACTCACCTGGGGTGCAGGTGCGCGTGCCAGGATTCGGGCAGACATACCCCATTGAGTTTCTAGACGCGAACAAACTGGCTGGTGAGGGGAAAAAAATTCATCTGTGTTCATTTCTTTATTAAATGATCCAGAAATGACAAAGGATTTTATTGAAGCAATGTTGCCTCGGAATTCGTTCCCCATGTGGTATAAAAACTTTGCTTATTATGGATTCCTTTGAATATCTCTCATGCACTTTGCAGCTCAGCTACTTTGCAGCGAGCAATGCTGACTCAGCTGTCTTGTGTCATTGACTGTGTCCTCTGCTGTTTTTTGCAGGTTATTTTTTCACTATGGTTCAACATTTGGTCAACATGGGCTACACCCGAAACGAGACCATCCGAGGAGCTCCGTACGATTGGAGGTTAGCTCCTAGTAAGTAGCAACACCCCATGTGCACCCTCACATGGACATTCACACTGTCGGTGGCCAATTAAAAGAGATTTGTGCAGGGAAAAGAGGCCTGCAGACCAACTCGGCTTGTCATTTTTAAGGAATGATGTCGCTATTTGCTCCCTTTCTCGATTATATGTATGGCTTGAACAACAGAATGAAGTAGAAAACAAATATGTGTGTGAGTCATAAAGGCCCCCTTTTAATCAAGAAGTGATTCAAAATCTCCAGTGAGCATATTGTTTATATCAAAGCTGCATGCACTTCCTTGGCCACTTGGGGGCAGCAGAAAAAGCTCTAAACCCAATGCTGAGGTACTGCATCATCGCTATATGTCACGTTATCATAGTGCACTTGTTGACAAACCCATTAGCATTGATTTGGAATCGCGTTTGGCCTCCTGATCAATAACATAAGTCTTATACTCTCTCTCTTTTGGCCACCACCGACTCCCGAGGACTCTGTATGCGCCATATGATCACCAGCTATTCGCTACCATTGTGCCCGCCAAACCCACAGATAATAATCAACCCGAGTCATTTGTGTGTGCCTATTTTAGCTCATAGTTTAGTGACCAGCTTGTGAAGAAAGTCAAACAAGAAGCAGCCAAATTCCTTCCCCCCGAATCAGGATCGGTGGTCCAAAAACAACTTTATATCTAAGGCTGTAATACGTCCAACTGAGCGGATGACAACGTATGTTGATTACGCACACTTTATGCATGCACTCACCGATGTCACCCTCCTTCTCCTACAGATGAGAATGCAGAGTATTTCACGAAGCTGCAGAACCTAGTTGAGGAGATGTACGAGCAGTACCAGAAGCCCGTCTACCTGCTGGGACACAGCATGGGCAGCCACTACGTCCTCTACTTCCTCAACCACCAGCCCCAGGCCTGGAAGGACAAGTACATCAGAGGCTTTATTTCCCTGGCGGCTCCATGGGGAGGTGCTGTAAAGCCGCTGAGAGTCCTGTTGTCAGGTACAGACAAAGTACTTACAATAAAATGCACTTCAGTAGAAAAGGCTGCTAACGTTTCATGGTTTTTGTTATCTACATTACTGTCTCCAATATATTTTTCCTGGACCTTGCAGGGGAAAATGACGGCATCCCGATGATTTCTAACATCAAGATCCGCGAGGAGCAGCGGATGTGCACGACTAATCCCTGGATGCTGCCCTCTGACTTAGCCTGGCCGATAGACCATGTGTTCATCTCCACGCCGACCTTCAACTACACCACCCAGGACTACCAGCGCCTCTTCACGGATATCAATTTTGAGGACGGCTGGTAACCTAACAGCCTCAAAATGTTCTAACACAGCCTTTCCCACCAATCACCTGCCTCCATTTTCTACGCGCTATATTCCTGACAATCCAACTTTCTCTGTGAATATTAGCGAATTACCGAGAGGGGGGTTTCATAACAGCAGACACACAAGAACCTAATTAACTTGGGAGCAGATTTGTATGGAGAGTTGACGCTGCATGCTCCTCACTCATGAGAGACAACGCACAGACAGGACACGGCAGTCTTTCCTTGAGGTTGCATTTGTGTCGACACAGCATTGAGAGGACTAACTGGTAATGATAGAAACTATTAAAAGCTCCACATGGTCGAAATTGATAATTGCATGTGGTGGAGGTGCTATAGAAACTGTGGAAGTATTGAAATGCTCAATCCATGGAGAAACAGACAGTAAGTTTTGTTTTTACATTATAGTATGTCAACATGTTAGTAGAGACCCTAAATACAAGTACAAACCTTAAAATGAGCGTGATATGTGACCTTTTAAGCCTTTAAAATGTGGCAATGTGTGGTGCAGAGTCAGGTGGTAATCCTCTGAGGGTTCACCACCACAAGCCGACCCTTTCACAAGTAGCCATGTGATCCACTATTCATCTGAAAACTTTGATTAGAATTGCTTTATTGTGCTTGGTTCTCGTATCCCCCCCATTTCACAACACCACCCCTCTCTCGTTGGTTCCAGGATGATGTGGGAGGACACCAAGAACCTGACCGGTGCTCTCCATCCACCTGGCGTCGAGGTGTGGTGCATGTACGGCGTGGGCCGTCCGACTCCGGTGACATACATTTACGACGAGGAGTTTCCCAACGCGGACCCGGTGGACTTTGTCTACGCCGACGGGGACGACACAGTGGACAGCTTCAGCATGAGCCTGTGCAAACGCTGGGAGCGGCAGCAGGAGAAGCCCGTCCATGTCACAGAGTACCGCGGGCTTGCCCACCTGGACATAGTGTTCAACGAGCATGTGCTCAACCAAATCTATCATATCCTGGAGGGCCAATCAGACACGCCCAGTGAGATCGATGTCCGATTTGGGACTCAGTAGAACTATGTAAGATGAAAAAAACAACAAAAACACATGGGATTACTGGATTCATAGCTGACGTTTGAGTTTGTTTAACTGTGAAGTGAAAAAACACATTCCACATACATCCGACATGTTTTAGCATGTCCGCTCATGTAACAGCAGCTGATCGAAGCCTGACCCCCGCCTCCTTCCCCCCCAGCCTATCTGAAGCCCTTATTTTACCTGTGGATGGCTTGCAGTGCGGGTTTGACCCTGATTTGTTTATTTAAATATCCAAACGCGATCATTTCAAATAAATATTAATAGTTTTTTGTTTGTTTTTATTCTTGGTAATGATGATTCATTTATTGTTGTATTTTTCTCACGGTCCACTCGGGCAACTTCAAATACCGTTACATCTTCATCCAAAATACCCAATCCGGCTCTGTACTTTTGATGGATGATCACTTCATTATTATTTCTCAAGTGACCTCTCACCCAAGGACACATATTTATTATAGTCCATACCATGGGTATTGGAGTGTGACTTAAGAAAAAGTTATAGTGGTCTCACCAGTAGATCCCTTCTTTTCTATTGTATTGGATGTAACTGTAATATTTCTATTAGGATTTATATATTTGTATCTGTATGAAATATGTTTGAATAAAATATCAGAAGGCTCATGTGCAGTAGTTCATATGAGCACTAGCGATGTGAATGGACACCGTTCTGTGAAGGCCACCTGTATTTAAATGTTTCCGCTTATAAATAAAACATCTAATTTCATAAAAAGGTCGCACGTAAAATGATATCCACTCCAGTATAAAGTTTAAATCCGGCACCGTGTTGTCAAACTCTGATCTCCCTCGGCGACCGCACGACTACATCTGTAGTCGATGACTTTTGACTTGATTGCGGAAGTTGCGTTGCCGGGGTTTGGGATTGCTCTGTAATCTAGACCTCGTGATTGACGCCTTGTTGCTCATCGATCGTCCTCATCAGCGTCTGATCAGAGATCTTAAAGAGCAAATCGGGAGGACTGCGCTCAGACCCACGCGCACAACACCAAGGAGAAGACCATGTCTGCTTTGCTATGAGACATTGAGCCATGGCGGCTTGGCCACGCATAGCCGCCCTCTCTGCGATGCTCCGGGTTGGCTTGTTGTTGTTGTTGTTGTTATTGTTGTCGGCTCGGAGCAGTGGAAGACCGCAGGGCACATGTCCCGGTGGCAAGGCATGTCAGCCCCCGAAACCCCCCGTGGTTCTGAGTAAGTGTTTATTCTTCTCTTCAGTGTTTTGCGGTCTTGGTCAACCCCACTGTCCGTTGCTAAATAATTGCGTAACTTATTGCCGCCCGTCAACAGCTAGCTCAGGTGGGCGATATTCAAGATGGACCAAACCCCCTTCAGAATTTAACAGATTTAACGTCTCCTTTCCTTTACCGTTTACGGTACAGCGGGCTTAAAGTGAATATCAGCGCCTTTGAAAGAAGGCTAGTATTTTTAGCAATTCGGCTACAAAATAGTCATCCAAATGTGTGCATTCGTCGTTTATATTTAATCGTTTTGCCTAAATGTTTGTGGTGAGTGTCATGTTTGTATGTCAAATTATGTAGGAAGAAGAACGAGATTTTATTTTGCTTTCAGAGACGACGTTTTAAATGTGCTCTGTTTGTGGAAGGAGTTTGGCAGGCACTCGGCTATCGATAATTATCAGGGGGATAAGAGAAAGAAAAAAACAAATGTATATTATTACTGCGCGTGTGTGACCGCGTGCGTGCGTCTATTGTTTACAGTTAGAGCGGTATAACTACCGGATCATATGACTATTAGTAACATAGAATGACTCAACTAAAGCCAACCAAGTCCCCAGGATACTGACAACGTCTCGATCGCGACTTTTGTTGTTGACTGTTTAATCCCAAAAACAAAGTTGTCAACTTTTGAAAATTAATTCACAGTCCAGGTTGTGAGATAAAACATGACGTGTATATAGCTGCATCTTCTTAACGCTACATTATTTAATGACTCTTGGGTTTGGTGGAATCTTTTCTTTGTTTCTGGCCGAGTTGCAACCATGACCTCTGTTGTCCTGTCTGTGTGTAGGTACTTGACCCATAGTGACCCTGTGTGTGTGTGAGTGAGAGAGAGAACAAACAAAGTGATTAATCAACATACAAATCAAGGCCAGTTAACATTGGCTAAGATAGTGGATTGATGGTCTCACACACACACACACACACACACACACACACACACACACACAAATGGATCTGAATTTAAAGCTACATGTTACTTTTCTTCACATCCGTCATTAGCCATTTCATTGGCATTAGGCGCAAACTGACATAAAACATGTTTTTTCTTTCAGTTACACTTACATTTAGTCTGACAAACTACCATAACCAGTAGATATTTACTTTTCTAGACAGAATCCTGTATGTTGCTTCTGTAATTTTGCGACACACTGACAGTAAATAGTTGAATAGGCCCTTACAGTTGCATCATTAACATCGGAAAAGTCTTAAGCAACAGAATGTCTTAATTTACGAGTGTTTCTGCAAAAAAAAAAAAACGGTATGAGAACATTCTTCCATTTGGTACTTGAAGCATATGCATTCACTACATGGCCTTCATCAAAACATTTGATGAGATAAAGTGCAACAGTGCCAGAAGTGTGCTAAACTGGTTCCTGCTATTGTCCCATATACATATCTGCATTAACGGTATGTCATTTTGAACACATTGCTGACATCCATCTCATTGCTAACGTTGCAGTTCCGGGGGATTTGGGCAACCAGTTGGAGGCGAAGCTGGACAAACCCAGTGTGGTCCATTACATCTGCTATAAGAAGACGGACACCTTCTTCACTCTGTGGCTCAACATGGAGCTGCTGGTCCCTGTAGCCATAGACTGTTGGGTGGACAACATCAGGTATAATAACAATATGAGTTTCTGATGTTTTTTTTCTTCTTCAAATCCTATTGCTATGTGATTTTTGTCTGATGAGATTATTATTTAGAGACAAAGGTGACCACTCTTTCTTTATGTGGGGGGCGATCGCTTGATTTTTTTGTAAGAAAAAACAACAACAAATAAGCTGCGGTGCAAATTCCAAAGTGCAAATTCCTGGAGGTGCTATCTGCAGGATAAGGGATTTGGTTAGATCGGGATCAATGACCTGGTTGACTTTGTGTGAACAGTTATCAATGTACATTGGGAATGCTGACCTTCGGAGCCTCTGTGTATCAGCAAGGTATGAAAGGAGACATGGGGTCTTTTTAATGTCGTCATCAGCAATCAATATGTCACACTTTCTATTTTGTTTGACAGGATCTGGTCTCACATCTGGATTAAAGCATTAAATTGAAGAAAGCTGCAACGAACAAGAATAATTAAGATTTTAAATGGGGAAGTGGTCCTGTTGCCACGTCGTACAATATATTTGTGAGTGTAGCGTGTGTTTGTGGTTCACCTCGAATGCAGAACTGACACTGATCAAATTATCTTTGTGACAATTTGTGTGTGTGTGTGCAGGCTGATCTACAACAGGACCACACACAGCAACTCGGCCCCGCCGGGTGTTGAAATCCGTGTGCCAGGGTTTGGGCAGACCTATTCAGTGGAGTATCTGGACCCCAGCAAACGCAGTGTGGGTGAGTTAAAAGGCCCTCAAAACCAAAGTGCTCTTTAAAAGAGTGAGAGCAAGCTGTCTTCACTATCTCCAGGTCCTCACAAAGATAGATTATGTGTTGTTCTCCTCTTGTGTCTCCTAGGCATGTATTTCTTCACTATAGTGCAGGCGCTGGTCGAGTGGGGCTACACCAGAGACGATGACGTCAGAGGAGCTCCCTATGATTGGAGGAAAGCCCCCAGTAAGCATACGCGCATATATTTAGATATATGGATGGATGGATATCTATATATCCCTCTCTCTATCCCGTGAGCTGTCCTCGTTACTCATGACTGATGAGCTCTTGTCCGTGAAGCCCCAAAATACACAAGTTTGTTCCTCCCTGTTTTTCACAAGTCTCGTGAAATGTTGTCACTACAATCCTGCAGCTGCTCCTCTTACTAGAACAGAAGTAAGAGTACAAAGTACTCTGCATCCTTGCTATTCATGGAATTTGTGGGCTTTTATTTTGAAAGGTGTGTTCTGGGAAGTGAAATAGGCATACATAACCAAGGGAAGTCTTTGAAATATTCCCCATCAGGCGACATATTTCAACTGGTCTGCTCCTGTGAGAGCCTTCCATCTCAAAACCAGGAAAAGGATTAATTGTCAAGTCCTGGACGCGTTCCAATCAAATAAAGGAAATGCAGAGAATCCACAGCACGGCCGGAAGGGGTTTTTCGTTTACTAACGTTCACTGTTGCTCTTTCATCCTCTGCCAGATGAGAATAAAGAATACTTCCTGTTGCTGCAGACGATGATTGAAGATATGGCGGAGAAGGCTGGTGGGCCCGTGGTGCTCATCGCTCACAGCATGGGCAACATGTACACCTTGTACTTCCTCAATCAGCAGCCGCAGGCATGGAAAGACCGGTACATCAAAGCCTTCATCTGCTTGGGGCCGCCGTGGGCAGGCGTGTCCAAGACCCTCCGCGTGATCACCTCTGGTAAGAGATGGAGCCGCTGTAATGGAGCCACGTTACATCTTTGCTGGGCAGTGAAGACACCCACGCACGCAACAAAGGAGACAAGTGCAGTTTTAAACCCGACCCCACCTGCAACCCTTTACTTACTTTAAACTGATAACCAATACTGTGCAGTACATTATACTGTATATGTGTGTGTTGGACCTCAGGAATCTCTACGATGAAACTTCTTCGCATCTGTCTGCAGCTGGAAATTCTCAGCTGGGTTTCAGTTCTCTGTCACTGGTTTTTCTTTTCTCTGTCTACAGGTGACAATAACCGCATCCCAGTGATCAGCTCGCTGAAGATTCGTGCCCAGCAGCGTACGGCTAGCTCCACTTCCTGGCTGCTCCCATATGCCCACTCCTGGCCCCAAGATCAGGTGTGTGCTTTTACAGCTATCTTTGGGAGGACCAATCAACACTTTTTTGGAAAGGGAAGACATTATGTCCTCATTTTGGGACAAAACTCTAAAGGCCAGTTTGAGCTTTTAATCAGCATCATCCCTCTGTAGCTCCCCTGAGCTCTATGAAGGGTTTTAGCGTCTTTTAGCTTGTTTTTTACGAATTATCACAGCAAGCACTTCACTGTCATCAACCTTGTGATTGGCTGCAGCGGGCATCTATTTTTGTCAGCTCTAATAAAAAGCTCTGATAACCCTGCCACACAGCATGCGGACAAAGTTAGCAACTAGCCGGTGAACGTTGTGGAGCAATTAGGAGCTTAAGAGCCGCCTATTTCCCTCAAGTTGCTGGAGACTAAAATGGCACTGAAGGGAGAGAAAAAATGAAACGTGAACCTGTTGAACCCACACAATGCACTCCCAGCTAACGGCGGTGTTTATCTTCATAAATTGAAGCGTGCTGAATTAATAAAACGTTTTTTCAAAGTGTTGTTTTATTAGGATGAAACATTTAGCCATCTTTAGAAACTCCAGGATGACAGAAAATTCAGAGTTGGAGTGAAGATAGCGTGTTCTTTGGCAGCATTTGGCAAATGACAGTAAATCAAACCTTTTTTTTTTTCTATTCTTTCTTTCCCCATCCATTACCAGATCTTGGTGCAGACGCCCACCGTCAACTACACCGTGCTGGACTACGAGCGCCTTTACTCCGATATCGGTTTCGAGGACGGCTGGCTGATGCGGCAGGACACGATGCCGCTGGTGGCCGACCTCACGCCGCCCGGCGTGGCCGTCCACTGCCTGTACGGCAGCGGCGTCGACACGGCGGAGGCCTTCCAATACTCGGACAAGTTCCCCGACGTGGAGCCCACGGTGGTGTTCGGCGACGGCGACGGGACGGTGAACCTGCGGAGCGCCATCCAGTGCAAGCGGTGGGTGGGGAAGCAGAAGCAGCCCGTGATGCTGAAGGAGCTCCCCGGCAACGAACACGTGAACATGCTGTTGAACTACACAACAGTGGCCTACATCAAGAACGTGCTGTTCTCCCCGTGACGGCGCGGCTCAGAGACCGATACAGACGGCTTTGTCCACACTAACCCACACTAAGATAGTTACACACAGACACACACAAAGGACAGACAGGGGTGGACCCTCCTCACTCGTCTCTCTCAACAACTACTGCCAACATTGCCGCGTTCGTCACCCGTTGCTTAGGAAAAAGTGTTTTAATTTTTGCAGGATTAAGTTAATTTTTCAAGACGTTTTTACTGCTGTTATTATACAAATGATGTTACTGTCAGGTTGTTTACGGTCAGGTTGTTGAGCCTGACCACAAAGAAACTTTCATATTGATCTTGGCTTTTGAATAACCTGTGAATCCACCTACTTAATCCACAATATGATGATTAGGATGATAAAGTAAAAAAACAAACAGGGATGTACAGTATGTGCCACTTTCCCGAGGTTTAAATCAAGATCAGATCTTTTTTTTTAAATATTGTGACAGTGTTTTTCGATTCTGTTATGCTAAACAGTATGCATGTTTTTTTTGTCCCTCAGTGCAACAGGACACATTTCAGAAGCCTTGCTTAATTCTTACTATCTGTATGCAGTCAAGCTGCAAGTCCCTGATGGTCTGAGGGCTTTTTAATTTTGTTGTGCATCTTTACACGAGTCGTGTGCGTGTGCTGAAGGACCGGAACAACGCCACGCAAAAATCAAACAAGATCAAATGGTTGAAAGCTTAACTCAAAGTCGACTTACTATCATCTCCCAGTTTAAATAAATGAAAGAAAACCAGTTCCATTCAGTGACTTTGCTCTGTTCATTGATGAAGACTAGTGGTGCAGTTAAGAGCTCCAGAAAAAAAACATTTTCTTCAAACTCTCATAACTTCCCTCAAGGTCTAATTTCTAGCTTCTTTTCCCCCCAGGATTTCATCTGCTTCTCATGGTCTTCTTCAGTAATTAGTTGGCCCAGTCGTGTTAATAACTTGGTTGCCCTGAGAGGAGATGCAATGTAGGTGAAAGCACCACTCATTTACTTTTGTACTTTGTTTTGGACTCCAAACTATTTAATTTGAAATTCTGCTTCTGATTTAATTGTTTCTAGAAGTGGTCTATTTCTTGGTGTTTTGGCATTTCTAAGTGTTTTATTATTATTAAAAAGCCAGGAAACTGTTGCCCTGTAGCATTGGCTTCAGGGCAACAGTTGAAATGAGATTTTGTTTTATGGTTTATATCTTTTTTTTTTTCTTTTTACTTCAGAGTCTAGAGGTTGAAACTCTACTAATCATGTCATCAGAATCTCTTCGCCCTGAGTGATTGTACAGTTTCATCCAGCCCTCACTGGGCCAGACCAAGACATAATATCTGCTGTGAACTATCATAAGTGTCATAAACATGTGTGGCCTTCTCTATAGTAAAGTATTTCAAATGTTACATTTTGGTTGGTCTTCTTTGTTGCAGTAAATTCACCTTGTAAGCTTTTCACAAGTAATTTTCACAGATGTGGCTAATTCCCTCTTCTGTATGAATGTCAGCGAGGTAAATAAAACTAATTGAGTCACTGCAATGTTTTAATACTAACGTCAACTTCCTGTTGATTCTTCTGCATGTCACCCCATCACATGTCTGCACACTGATCACATAGCATTAGTATTGTTCTGTGCAAAAGTACAAAACCAGCTGCAACTTTATTTATATACAGTAATATAATACAATTCATTATAGTTTGAAAAATGTTTCCAGCTTGTGCGTGTGCTTTAAACCACTGCACATTCGCACAGAAGTAAAAGTTTGAGAGGTCAGGGTTTCACATGAGTCACATTTTAGGTCTTTAGAGGGAAGTGAAAGGTCTTGTTTCCCGTTCTGAGGCGCAGCTCCACGCAGTCCAACTTCAGCAGAAATGGTCCTTCTTCATGGTCATCAATCAGACTCTAGGCAGTAAATAAAAAATTATAAAAAAATCAGACTTATGAACAGATATTAGCTGGTGAATTCGGTGAAAGTAATCCAATGGTAGCAGTCCAATGGTTCAGCAAATTTTAATTTTCTTTGCTTTTTGTTGCTGACCTACATGATGGATACAGCTGCGATAAACCACTAATACAGTAATACAGGGTGGAAGCACAAATGGACTGACAAGCAACAGTCGATGTCCCAGTACCTGCATCCCCTGAATGCACTCCCCCATCTGGCCCGTCAGGTCCCCGACACACCAGGCCAGACTCACGTGGAAAGATGGGTTCTAGAAATCACAGCAGAGGGAACCTTACTGTGAACGCTACTTCAATATTTACAATCATTTATTGACTTGCTGCAGAGTTACTGTATTTAGCCAGGTATCAACAATTAAACAGCAGAGACAGACTAAACACAAACAGGTCCAGCTGTAGACCCCAAAGGAGAAAACATATTTGAGTGTGATATTGAGTCGATTGGTGACCTGATAAAAAGTCTCCAGGCGAAACTCAGTCATTGTTTTGTCCACTGCTTGGACCAGCTCCAACAGCTGAGCATGCCCAGTGCACACTTCCATCCCCAAAAATGACCTAGAGGGGACAACAGACCATTAAACCATTTGTATGTGTGTGTGTATGTATTTACAAACACACAGAGGAAGAGAGAAAGAAGAAGAGAGAGAGAGAGAGACACACACACAATGACCGTGACTGTACCTTGTCCTCTCAGCGTTACAATAGACCCTCAGTCTCCCTGCCGAGCACACAAACCTGGCAACAAATACAAGTAGAATAAAAAATTCCACCCACTGTAACCTTCTGATATAACTTTTACATATTTTTTTTAACCAACTTTCACTATTCCACCTTCTTCAGTGCAAGCAATCCTCTAGGATGCGCTGCAAATGCAGTTTTACTTACCTTGCCTTGAAATATTATCATTACAGAGTTAACATGCTTATGGTATACTATATGTACTGATTATATATCAATGACTGCACTCTCTTCATTGTTAATTCCCCTTTTCATCCAATCTTGCCTGTTTTTTCAATTTAATTCATATACAGTGCAACCCTTTTTTTCCTCCTGTGTACAGCTTTATTTGAGCGAACCTCTTGCAGAGCACCAAGCCTGCCCTGAGGCTCTGGTTGAAGGGCTGGATCCAGTGGTGTCTGAGCACCACCGTCTGAGACAGGCTGAGGTGGAACTCCTCCTGTGGGGTCCAAACGGCACCTTGGGCCCCAGCCAATAAGAGCAGCTCCTCCAACAGCTCCCCAAACTCCTCCTCAGGGTGGTCTGATGCAGATGAGAGACACAGGGGGAGAAATATGCACACAATAATCGAAATCAGGTTTAAAAAATTGGCAATCCATCCGTCAACTCATCAGCAGGACAGTGTTGTTGGTCTTACATGGCAAGTACACATAGGTGGCCCAGTTGCCTTGTTCATGCTTGAAGGAGCGGATGCGTCCTCCATGAAGAGAGCTTTCCTCGGTCTGTAAGATCTCGTCATCTGGAAACATGTCCAGCAGGCACCCAGGAACAGGCAGCCTAATGGAAACACAGCCCAGAAAGACATTACCCGTTCAACAGTTCCAATAAGTTCATTATCATCAGGGGCTGGCGGGAACTACAAGTACATTTTAGGATTTAACTCAAAGTTTAATGACTACTCTTGGCCATGCTGCAATTACATAAAATTGTGTTTTATTGTCCCATCCTCTTTCTTCACGCAGCTGGTAATTCATGTGATACTCAGGTGACAGTATACTGCCAGTATACGCGCGCGCGCGCACACACACACCTTGTTTTAGCAACTTGTTCTTCCACGATTTTGGGTTTCTTCCTCGCTGGGCTGTCGTTGTCGCCACCATTTTCATCTACACACGTTCGATCAAAACTTTTGTTTCGGTCAGTCGCCACCTCGCTTTCATCCTCCGAGCTGCTGCTGTAGCCGACCAACATCCTGCGACAAGTAACGTGACGTATGCGGGCATTAAAACGACAACGCTACATGTGATTTTTCAAAATGACTGAGATAACTCAACTATAATAAGAATAGAAATTTTTGCTCGGCTTTAAATGTGCATTTTCGAACTAAACAGCCGTCATATTTCGCTTCCGACGTAAACAACCTAGTGTAACGATAATAAGCGTCCCAGTGAAACACAGACCCGTCTGGAAATAGTTCCCCCTTCAAGAAGCTTGCCACAGTGCGAGGACGGCACGTCGATGAAAAGGCCCGACATATTTCCTCAAATGAGTCACAAACGCATTCAATGCCATGACATTTGAAAAAGGTGACTGGTTCAGATGAAACTGGAGGGATGTCTTATTATGTTAAAATAATAGTTTTGACTTTATAAACCGTCACTGACACATTTATTATTTTGGACAACGGGACTAGATCTGATGGAAAAAAACGGTTTGTTACAATCAAGCCTCGTACACGGTTCCGGGTGTGTATTTGTATGCGTATGTCTATGTGTGTTGTGAGCATGCCAATTAACTATTGGTTTATTCATGTTCCCGTGCGCGGGCAGGGGCTCAGACGCTATCCGATAGCTAGCTAGCAAATTATATCAAAACGCATGTGTTCTCGCCAGCCGGGAGGAAATCCTAGGGTCCAAATACATGTCCTTGTGAAGCGATAAGGTTCGTTGGAGCGATTGGGGAAACCGCGGGAGAATTCTCGTCCATTTTAATGACCCGCAACCTCCCCACCCCCCATTTTTTTCCCGGCCCCTGGAGCCACAGCGCTCGAACAAGAGGCGCCCGAGCACAGTTTGCGGATGTGAAGAAGGGACCCAATGTTATCCGGGGGAGTAACGGCTAGCTAACATACGGCGGACTGGCATCTATCGGGTAACATTAGCGGGCTTTGACTGGCCGCTCGAGGTATGTGAATGCGAGGTTTTCTCGTAACTGTTTACACGCGCCGTTTACTAACAAAGGTGTCGCTGCAGCTTCGAGGCGGTTTTAAGCTAGTCCGCTAGCGTTAGCATGTTGCTAGGCTAGCTAGCTAGCCAACCCTGATTACAGTGATCTTTGGCCGGAGACAAAAAACGTAACGATGCTCAGAAGCTTTCTTCCTTTTTTTCAATTTGTTTCCCCCTTTTTTTTTAACCGAGAATAGTTGAGCGTTTTGGGATTCCTGCATAAACTAAAATTGGAACTACATAACCAATACAATAACGATTTACATATCCGACTCTGCGTTCGGTGTTTTGTGTCTGAACTCTGTTAATGAACGATCACTTGCGCGTACGGTGCACGTCTCCCAAAGTTGTTTACGTTTTGTTTGAATTGGAACGACATTGGCTATGTCGACGTGCGTTAACGTCTTTTGCGGTGATCAATGAGACTAATTGTAAACAGCTGAGTGGATGAAGGAGAGTGCAAGGGAGTGGAAGCTGCCTGCATAGTCTGGCACCTGCTGATATTGCATATTTTAACAGACAAATTACAACTCTGCTGGAGCCAGTGGACCAAATTTTTTGTTTGTTTTTTGTTTGGAAAAGCTTCTTATGACACACATATCCTTTTGTTTCTCCCAGCCAGGTTGGTCTGTCTGTTAGAGATGCTAAATTGTTGTTACTGAGTAACAACAACCCCTTAATGCCCATTGGTCTATTGACTTGCTTTGATTCTCTTTTCCCCTCATACAGATACCGATTAAGGTCAGCAAGCGGCCCAAAAGGCGGTGATGTTCTGAGTCTGTCCTCCACACAGCCAGTCACATCTGCCCTTCTTCAAATCTTTCCGTCACAGCCCCCTATACCAAGCACCCTCGCCAGTTCTTCAGCGCCACTTGCTATAATGGAGTGAGTTTTTTTTTGTCATTAGTTTTTTTTCTACAACACTCTCTGACACTGTAAGTTCATTTACTTAAATATCCTTAGATATTTATATATATCCTACCTTTCTCACCGCAGTTGGGCCACACCAGCTGCCAAACTGAACCCCTACACCCGGGCCCGCATGTCCGAGGCCTGGCAGCAGCATGCGGTTGCTCCACCTGCGGTTGTTCACACCCTGCCGCCGGGGGCAGAGGGCACGCTGGGCTGTGCCGTGTATGGCATTGTGCTGCAGCCAGACGCCACATCTTTACAGCAGCAGCAGAGCCAGCATGGGCAGCATGTTCCGCAACACAGCGGGACTCCGCAACACGGGGGCGGGCAACACAGCCAGCAGCAGCACCCCGCCCAGGCCCAGCCGACCTCCCTACAGGTCGCGGCAGAGGGGGGGCACAAGTGTGGGGCCTGTGGGCATGACATCTCCCACTTGGCCAACCCACACGAGCACCAGTGCATGGTGAATCAGGATCGGTCGTTCCAGTGCACACAGTGCATGAAGATTTTCCACCAGGCGACAGACTTGCTCGAACACCAGTGTGTGCAGGTGGAGCAGAAGCCGTTTGTTTGTGGGGTGTGCAAGATGGGCTTCTCCCTGCTCACCTCTTTAGCCCAGCACCACACATCCCACAACAGCACCAATCCAATGAAGTGTTCAATATGCGAGAAGACCTACCGCCCCGGCTCCTCTGGCAACGTCACGCCTAACTCGAATAACGCCCAGCAGCCCACCAGCGATGGGGCATCGGCGAGCAGCAGCTCGTCCATCCTGCCCTTCCCGTCGGCGCGGGACCGGCCGTATAAATGCTCCGTCTGCCAGAAGGGTTTCAGGCACCTGTCCGAACTCACGCGGCACGAAAGGGTGCACACGGGCGAGAAGCCCTTCAAGTGCGACACGTGCGACAAGGCCTTCAGCCAGTCGTCCCACCTGCAGCACCACCAGCGGACACATAGCAGCGAACGCCCGTTCAAGTGCGCAGTCTGCGAGAAGAGCTTCAAGCACCGCTCCCACCTCGTGCGCCACATGTACGTGCACTCCGGTGAGCACCTATTCAAGTGCAACCTGTGCGAGCTGCACTTCAAGGAGTCGTCCGAGCTCCTCCACCACCCCTGCCACCCGCAGGGTTCCCGGCCATTCCGCTGCGCCACGTGCGGTAAGGGCTTCAAGCGGCCGTCAGACCTCCGGCAGCACGAGCGCACGCACTCAGAGGAGCGGCCCTTCCACTGCGACGAGTGTCAGATGAGCTTCAAGCAGCAGTACGCACTCGTGCGCCACCGACGCACACACAAAGACCCCTCCGACCGGCCGTTCAAATGCAATCTGTGCGACAAGGGCTTCATGCAGCCGTCTCACCTCCTCTACCACCAGCACGTCCACGGCATGGACAATCTGTTCAAGTGCGCCTCTTGCCAGAAGGAGTTCAGCCAGTCAGGAGAGCTGCTCCGGCACAAGTGTGGTGAGTCGTCCAATTCCTCGCCGGACAAGCCGTACAAGTGCGATGTCTGCGGCAAGGGCTACAAGAAGAGCTCCACGCTGCAGCGTCACCAGAACTCCCACTGCCAAGAGAAGCCCCTGAAGTGCTCGCTGTGCGACCGCCGCTTTCTGTCCTCCTCGGAGTTCGTCCAGCATCGCTGCGACCCGTCGCGGGAAAAGCCGCTAAAGTGTCCCGAATGCGAGAAGCGATTCAAATACTCGTCGGACCTGAACCGGCACCGGCGCGTGCACAGCGGGGAGAAGCCGTACAAGTGCGACCACTGCAACAAGGGCTTCAAACAGCGCGAGCACCTGATCAAACACCAGAGCACGCACTCCAGGGAGGGCCAGTTCAAGTGTGTCTGGTGCGGCGAGCGTTTCAGTGACTTGGGCTCTTTGCAGGACCACACGGTGCAGCACACCGCCGAGGGAGGGGGTTACCCAGTGCCCCAGTGCTTGTAAATCCTCCAAGACTTTTGAACAGACAAGTCCCCTCCCCTCAAACACCTGTCCTCTCGGCCTGCCCTGCGTAGGCTATTTATTCAGCCGAACTATCTCTGCGTTTTGCAAAACAGTTCCCACGGGTATACACCCACTCTGTGCTGCTTTAGTAACCCGCCCAAAGCCCTATTACTACCGTGGCTATATCCTTCCATAAGCTCCTCGAGCTTTCCTTTTGGTTCCACCCTCCTCTTTTGCTTCTTGTACCTGCCCCCTTTTCTTTTGGACCTCCGATCAGACGGCTAATGGCAGTGAAGAGGCCGTACGTCATTAGACAATGCAGGTTGATCCAGCAAATCCCTCCTTATTTCCTCCCTAATTTTCACTGAATGAATGAATAGTGTTGAGTATCCATCTAAACTGACTTGGCCATGGACTGTCTTTGCTGCTGGGTTCTACCAGAGGGGCATCATTACCTTGTTTTTCATTCCTCTCTGTTTATCTCTGATGACGTCTCCTCATCACTTCAGCTTCTCCCTTTCTTATTTGTCCTCTCATCTTTACTTTCTTTGACTTCCTCCTCTTCCTGCCTCAGTATCGGAAGACTGAAGCAAGTTTTGACTAAACCCCTCAGACACACGTGAACTCGCATTCATTTGTCTTTAGTCAGGCGAAGGATGATTTTGAAATGCTTTGTGTTTTTTCCTCTCCCCACAGTAATACAGAGACAGAGGGGCATAGACTCTTTTAGTCCCAAACCGAAGCCCTGCATAGACATCGCTTTTTTTAATAATGAAATAATATGTCTAAAAGGTGCGTAATTTAAAATTTGGAGTGTTAATATATAACAACAAACAACTATTTCCGATGTAAAGATATAGTGGAGTAATGAACCTTCGCTTGTATGGCAGTTACAGCTGACGTGAAAGCGTAGCACTCACCCTCCAGCCCCTTGGGTTAACACCGTTACCTCTGCGGCGCTGTTAACTTGCGAGCTGCCATCATGTTGGGAGCCACGTTGATACAAATGATAAGATCTGAATTTGAAATTTAGCACCTTTTTGAACATATTATTTATACAGTAGCCAGTAAACTCCGAAACGAATGTGACGGGAAATATGGGCGGAGGAAGGGGGGGATTAATTGTCTCCCCCTTGTGTGTCCTATAGTGAAGTAATTCCAATGTTAAAATGTCTGAGTGTACGTGTGGGCCATGCCTTTTCTGGCTGCTCCCGTTATTACCGAAACACCAGTGTGAAGCAATGTGCGATCCCAAAAGTGCGTTGACAAACCAGCCAGCTGATGTCAACCATCAATAAAAACCCTAATGATTGATGCTAATCTCACCCTTCAGTATAGAAAAATATTAAACAAAAATATATATATATATATTTCACACTAATATAATGGTCATATTCCTGCAGACGTCAGTGCTGTCAAGGTTATTTGAACTGACTATGTCCAATTTGGAACATTACACTCCATCTCTCAGCCTGTACATACTGTGCGTGTGTGTGTGTAGTCCGACAAGTTGGAAATGTCAGAACGTGTCTTTCTTAAAAACAATGTCAGAACTGTTTTTGTATTCTTGCTACTTTCTACCACGTGAAATGTTTTGAAAAAGTCCTCTTTTTTTTTTTTTGTAGTCCATGTAGTGATTGTATCGATTTGTTGCAGGGAATCTCAAAGAGCACCCTCTGTATGCGTGTGTGTGTGAGAGTGTGTGAATGTAAACGGTATTCTGTCAAACAGGGAAATTCAGACTGTAGAGAATTGTATTAGAAATGTTTACGCAGACCTGCACCATTTTTTTTCCCTTCTTTCTTCCTTTCATTTTTCATTCAGCTGTTTTTGCTGGGAGAGCCGGTGTTCCATATTTCCCACGTGTTGTGACGCTTGTCCGTCACAGTGGGTTTTTCTTCCCGAGTGAATGACACCTTTCTCTCCTTCGAATGCCACGAGATTGTAGTTGCGCTTGAGAAGCCGGGAGAAGAAGTTGGTTTCTGATTAATACCTGTGATCAGGAGTTCCTTTCGGGTACAGCACTGAATACAAGCGGAAGAGGCCAAAGGGGGGCGAGGGAGGGGGACTGAAGTATTTCTACTTATTCCGGCTTGCACTTCTTTTTGTTTTAGCCTTAGAGCCTCTCTGCCTCTTCCTCCTTTCCTGCTTTCTGTCTCAGTCCGTCATCATCGTCATCACAAGCGGCCGGGCGGTTGATTAGCATCACAGTTTTAGTTTTCTTTAATCTTCTGAATCTGGCATTATAAGACTGAAAGCAACTTAAAGAAGTACTGTCTGTGTTTTATTTTGTATTTTCACATTTGTTTGATATATATATAGTTTTTATTATTATTAATCCATAAATTGATATGAAAATCTGTATTCCACGTTTGAGAGACCAGGGCCGTGGGTTAGGATTGAAGAGGGTGGGGGGGGCAGATGGCTGTTTTTTTTTTGTTTTTTTTTAACTGCCCGAGTTTTGTTCAGCTTTCATAATGTCCCGTGGTTTGTAAGACCAACTCGCAGGGAAAGCGATGTTCCCACATAAAGAATTCTGTGGGGCGGTGGCGTAAAAGCTAATTAATAGGACAAGGACGCACACGGAATCAATAACAGCGGGTTCATATTTGCCAAGAATGACAAGTGCTCAAGGACTTTAGACTTGTCAATCGGTGCTGACACAGCATCCGATGCGCACGATATAAAAAACAACAAAAAAGCAGTCAGTAATGCGATAGTCCTGTGTGTTTTACAGAGAAACATTGACGGACGGTGAGGATCAATTCTGGGTTCAAAAGCTCAAATCCCAAGTCCAAAGCGCAGTCAGGGAAAGGAGAGGAAATTCTCCTGTATAAGCACAAATACAATAAACCCACCCCATCCACATTTCAGGGGGGGCAGTTTAGGTTTCATCCTCGCTGACATTCTCAGTCCCAATGAATAAACCCGCCAGTCCCTGGTGTCTCTAGCTCTCTGCATGCTTGCTGTGTTAGTTCCTGTGTTTTGTCCATGGGAACTGGTGCCCCTGCCCCTCTCTTCACAGCACTGTTCCCTCTTATAGCTTTTTAATTTTTTTTACATTTTTAAATTTTAAAATTGTACTGTAGTTTATGTGACTGATGTTGGGGAAAAACAAAAAGTAAAAAAACTTTGTGGCGACGTACAGTTTGTGTACATTCATGCTAAGATTATCTGTATGTATGTAGCATTCGATTACACACAGCACTAACAAATAAAACTTTTTCATTTATAAACCAACATGTGTTATGAGGTTTTTTAAGCAGAAATTACATGGTTCTTTTGATAGTTAAAATGTGTTATTTTTGTCTAAAAAATGTATATAATGTATTAATAATAGAAATGGTTGAACACATTTAATTATCAAGTAATACGTCATATTGCCATGTAATATTTATATCATCTAATATTTTTGTTTATGTCAAGGTTTAAGGGAAAGATTAAAGTCGAATATGGATTAAACAGTCTTTTTAGAGAAATAAAGGCCCTAATTTCCGCCCTCCTCCCCGCGAGGGGGCGCTGTGTCCCGCGCGCCCAGCCCAGCATCGTGTTCTTCCTCTCCGCCCCGGCAGCCAGCGGCTTTACATCCGGGCGGCTCGCTCGCTCCTCTTCACTCACGACCCGCTTCCCTCCCCTGCGCTCTCGACCACCGGGGAGGTCTGTGGCTGCAGAAGGATCCCCCAGGACCCCGGGCCCCTGTCCGCCTGGTACCGGTACCGGGACGGCCCGTCCGCCGCCCTGCCTCCTTCCCCGCTTTACCCCGACGCTTCGCCGCTTCCCCGCACAGCCGGTCGCACATGACGTGGGCTCCGCCGATGGTGGTGCGCGGCGCCCAGCGCTCCCCGTCGGTGCGACATCTCCGCGCTGAAGTAGCATCGCTGGCTAACGTTAGCTAACAACATCGCCCCCCCTCACCCCCTCCCCTCATCATCATTATCATCATCATCCCCTTTCCCTCCAGTCGACCCCCGTTACCGATCCGTCTCAACAGCTGATTGATAGCTCACTCTGGACCACCGAGTGCAACCGCTCCTCCCCGACCCTCCACCGGACCCCCCTAACGTTTTGAATTTAGGGCCCGAAGTTGTTCTAACCTGTGATATTTAAATCACCGACACCTTCCTCCTCCTCCTCGGTGGACTTTTAGGGGCCCATTTGCTCTTTACCTCATCATCTCGATGCCCCTCAGCCTCCGTGTGTAACCCTCCCTCCTCCCGTTCCGACTGCCAGCTGCTGCTGCCGACAATCCGACCACGGGGCGCTGCACGGCGGGCGGTGATTGCGTCTAACCCCGGCGGACATCTCCGGTCCTTTCTCTTCCCCCCTCCCCCCTTTTTCTTCTTCTCTCAAACCGGCTGCAGGGGGAAGCCGCCGCCCCCCCCCCCTTTCCCTCCGCTTTCCTCTTCACACCCACACGGTCCGCAAAAATCCAGTTCCCGGTCGACTCCCAACCCCAGCAGACACAGCCACGGGTCTCGCCATGCCGGGTCCGGTGGCCGGTAGCAAGTCCCGTGTGTACGCAGACGTCAACACCCTGAAGAGCCGGGAGTACTGGGACTACGAGGCCCACGTGCCCAACTGGAAGTGAGGACATTTCTGTCCCATTGCATGCATGTGATGTCTGACCACAGCGGCTACTGGGCCCACTGTGCATGTGACCAGAGGGACCAGATGGGTGTCTATTATTGTACATCTAGCTGTGAGGGTGTGATTGCACCCCCCCCCCCCCTCCTCCTCCGCAGCTCCCATCACTGAGTGACTGGTCCTCACTCACACGAGCCCTTGTTGCGCTGTTGTCTCTGTCCGTCCCCATAGCAACCAGGAGGACTACCAGCTGGTCCGCAAGCTGGGCAGAGGGAAGTACAGCGAGGTGTTTGAGGCCATCAACATCACCAACAACGAGAAGGTGGTGGTCAAGATCCTGAAGGTGTGTGTCTGTGTCTACCAGTTAATGGGGTCAGATGTTAATTAAGCATATTTCGGTTTTTGGAGTGAGCACACGAGTGACTACCGAATGAGAAGTCAGGAAACTGCAGGTCTCTCGAACATGACGTCAGGATGTAAGCCTCCCTGAATTTACATCTTGATGCGTTTTTCTTTTTTTCTCTTCAATTTTATTCTTTAGCCGGTCAAGAAGAAGAAGATAAAGCGAGAGATCAAGATCCTGGAGAACCTGCGAGGGGGGACCAACATCATCCGGCTGGTGGACACGGTCAAAGACCCAGTGGTAGGCTCGCTGACGGCAGTCTGGTTGTTTTTTACTTCCGACAAACACGCTGAATGCATTTCCTTCCTCATATTTGTTTACATTTTTTAAATTTGGTTGGTTGTGCAAGCTATTAGAATGAGCCATGGCACCTAGCAGTTTTCCTCTCCTGCGCCAGCAGTTGGGTAGCTAGAAGTGACAATATAGTGACATTATCCCATCACAACAATTAAGTTGTATCTGATATTTGTAGCCGCTGTCGCCTCCACCGTCACATGTTTACTTTGAAATCAATTGGGGGTTGCTAATTTTAAAGGGCCTTAAAAAATACCTGTTTGTAACTTATTTACCGCAAAAAAACAAACCGCAGACTTCTTAAAACATTTATTATATTTTAATCAAACGCTTATTGAAACTGTGGTAGCGACCTGTCAATCACAAGGAAGACACGCCCCAAAGCACAAATGAATGAACATCATGCTGTATTGAAGAAGACTTAAAACTAGAGAGTGAGACATAAACTAAATGTTTACAATGTTTACTGAGGGAATAAATCGAGAAGTCATTTTCACATACAACCAGACTTTTTGTTTTGCAACCAGAGTCGCCGCCTCCCGATGGCCATTAGAAAGAATGCAAAGGGATGGCACTTTACATCGGCTTCACTTTTCAGACCCCTTGGTGCCGATTCACTGACGTCAAAGTGTATTCCTCTGCCATGTAGTTTTAGAGTTTTACAAATGGGCTGCTTCCCTTTTACCTCTGGTCTGAACACTGTGCTGGAAACCAGGAAGAATATTTCTGGCCATGAAAGCGCACTGACTTTGGTGAGGGCGTCTTCCAGTGCAGGGGTTCTTTTGTTTGGCATCAGGTTTTTCTGTAAACCACAAAACGTGAGAAAAGTATTATTACAGTCGGTGTTTCTTTTGGGACGGTTTGCTCAAAACGTCAAGCGGCGACTTCGTTCTTGTTGGTTTTATTTGACTGTTTCTCGTTCCCTTCCCTCTGGGTCTCTCTGCGGTGGCTGCACAGTCCAGAACTCCGGCGCTGGTCTTTGAATGCATCAATAACACAGACTTCAAGGTACAAGGCCTCTCTTCTGCGTGCTTCTTGAAGGGGTTTGTAATGTCTTCATCATTTATATATATTTTCCTTTCCTGTGGTTTTCCCCGTAGGAGTTATATCAGAAGTTAACGGATTATGATATCCGTTTCTATATGTATGAACTACTAAAGGTGAGACTTTTGATATCGTTACATTTTCCCAATTTTGTCTCTATTTTTGGCAATTCAAAATACTGTGTACCGCACACACTTTCATACATTTGTCGTGTCTGTCTGTGTGTGTGTCTGTGTTTGCCAGGCACTTGACTACTGTCACAGTATGGGAATCATGCACCGTGACGTCAAACCCCACAATGTGATGATCGACCACCAGTTGAGAAAGGTAGGTGGTGCCACATATAGTCCCATTTTATTTTTGTCTTCACACACCCACACACTCTGAATATTTTCTCTCTCACTCACTCACTTGTTTTCTTACACTCCCCGATTTCAAGAGGTTATTGTTGCTTGGTATTGCCTCTTATGTGCTGACACTAGAATGTTCGATTACAGTCCGAACTAGTGGGCAGTAGTTTTGTTTTTTTTCTGTTTTTTTTTTTACCAAATATGGCACACAATATAATTACTTTACCCAAAAAAATACTTGTGCACTTCCGGAGTTGGCCAGCAGAGGGCACCCAGATAAAACAGATGTGGATTAACCCCACAGACTGCTTATCACACACACACACACACACACGCACACACACACACACACACATTTAATTAGATGTTTTCTGAAACCAAACCTCCACTTTTAATTATTACTATTATTGTTTTATGTTCTGTGAATTTGAATGAGGATGAATTGTGTGTTTCCCTAGCTACGCCTTATAGACTGGGGTTTAGCAGAGTTCTACCACCCATCCCAGGAATACAACGTCAGAGTGGCCTCACGGTACTTCAAAGGCCCTGAACTCCTGGTGGACTACCAGGTAACACACACACCCTCCCCTACACTTTGAACCAGCCCATCTTTAAACACCTTTCAGAGATGCAATACCAAAACACACGTGTGTTTAAAAAATTGTTGCAGTCACATTTGAGAGAACGTTTGTCAGCACACGTGGATAATTCTGACGTCTGTGTTTTCATCATCGGCAGTGCTGTTTGATGATCTTGTGTTTCAGATGTATGATTACAGCCTTGACATGTGGAGCCTCGGCTGTATGCTGGCCAGCATGATTTTTCAGAAAGAGCCTTTCTTCCACGGACAAGACAACTACGACCAGGTGCGTCCGGCATCACCTGCAGCTCCGACTGGTGTTGGTTTTGTCAGCATTTTAATTTTTTCTGTCTTAGTCAGGTGTCAACTGTCCTGGTAAGTTATTGGTTTAAAAATTACAAATAATATTTACTCATCCCCAGCCAATTTTCTTTCGTCAAGCTTTAGTTGACTAAAGCATTTTAGTCTTACTGTATTTTAGTCAATGAAAAACTTTCAAATATGAAGTACATTTTTTGTAAGTACATTTTAAATTTAATTCACAAACAAGTATACATAAGTATAGTTATTTTAAAGTGATATGTGTGATGTGTGTGTATATATTCATCACAATATGAAATTACCTGAGATTGTGGTCAAGAATGTTGGTCACATTGCTCTACTATATTATTTATTTTTTTCAATTTTGTAGTAAGTTTTTATTTTGAGTTAGTTTTTTAATGACGTCGGTGATTAGCTCCTCATAGTCATTGAGGGGGTTTCTAAAGATTATGACACCATAAAATCTGAACTAAAAAAAACATCCAACCCGACGCTCTGATGTGCGGGGTTAAACACAACAATAAATCGCCATCCGCCACAAATCTTGGCACGTGAACTAAAACTCAAAGTGTTTTTGTGAACCGCTACCGTATCACAAACCATAATGCCTCGCTACTTCTTCTTTCTGACACCCCTACTGGCTCCTGGACACTAATGACGGCAGCAGCTTGTTCACGTGGAAGGAGACGGATGAGCGACGATCGTTTATTTACTGATTTCTTTTTCTTTGTTTTTTACAAACACTTCCTGGAAAAAACACAAAACAAATCCAAACGTCAGCCCGGAGACACGGGGCCTCCTGTGTAGTATGTTAAATAACGTGACAACGATTTCATTATATTTCGAGGTAGAACTCTTGAGTTTAATCCGATGTGTGTTTTTTGTTTCCTTTTTTATTGTTCACTTTTAGCTGGTGCGAATTGCCAAAGTCCTGGGGACGGACGAGCTGTTCGGCTACCTGCGCAAATACCACATTGAACTGGACCCGCGCTTCAAAGACCTGCTGGGACAGTGAGTCCACTCTGACTTTCCCATCGCACAAACGCACAAACGCACAAACGTCCCAAGAGGCAGCAAGGTGACGTGCTGCCTCTGGGGTTTGAACTGCACCGCAGTGGCAGTAGCAAACATCAGTTCATCTGTTCTGTACTGATGTTTTAAACATGTGCAAATAGCACAGGAGCAGCATGATCACTATCGGCTGTGTATATCCATTTGTGTATCATATTTCAATTCATGGTAGTTAAACGTGACCTATGAGCTTTTCATTGAAAGATGGGATAAAAGGAATTGTGATGTGCTAACCAGATAGGTCAAATACAAAACAGCAGCTTCAGTCGACGCCCCCTCAGAGGCCGTGGTGGTTGTCGTGTGTCTGCAGGCAGAGCAGGAAGCGTTGGGAGCAGTTTGTGCAGACGGAGAACCAGCACCTGGTGAGTCCTGAAGCTCTGGACCTGCTGGACAAGCTGCTACGCTACGACCACCAACAGAGGCTGACCGCCACGGAGGCCATGGAGCACCCTTACTTCTGTAAGCAAGACACACACACACACACACACACACACACACACACACACACACACACATACATGCGCACACACCTCCATTCATAACCGCTCTGCTGCTCACTTGTAGTCTCTTTTAGAATCTAAATGTCCGTTCCTCTCTCTCCTCCTGCAGACCCGGTAATTAAGGAGCAGTCTTTGTCGAACTCTGACAGCAACATGGTATCCAGTGGCAACACGACGACGCGATGAAACACAGGTAACCGTTAGAGGAATGTATACGATGGAGATTTACATCATTTGACAACATGCACATTTAGGTGGTAGAATCTCCCAAATTCTTAATTTTTTCACAATTAATCAAACCCAAAGTGTTTTGTCTGACACAAAAAAAACATTTTATATCTCCCGATTATTATTATTTTTTTATTCTTTATTCTTTTTCTCTCGCCAGATGTGGAAGAAGAAGAAGCTGTTTGATACCTCAGCTTTGTACCCGGCTGTGACAGTAACGTTTTGACAGGTGTACAGTGACAATGGATCAAAGTAACTCTGACCAGTTACACTCTTCACAGATACGTGCATACGGAGACACACACACACACACACACACACACACACACACTAACACCCACAGAGAGACACACACACACACACACACACACACACACACACACACACACACACACACACACACACACAGAGAGACACACACACAGAGAGACACACATGTATCTATATAAGCACACTTCGATACAAACGCACACACGCCCTCCTCCTCTGTATCAGTCTGTGATTGGCTTGTCCTGGTTCCCTGCCCAGCAAACTGACCAATGAACTTGAAGCTGCTCCAATCCCCCCCCCCTTCCCTCCACACACACACACACACACATCTCCTCAAGTCCGACCCCTCCCCTTAGCTCAGTCTTGTGTAGGTCAACAAGGACAAACTAACTCTACAAGACAATCTCTCTCTCTCTCTCTCTCTCTCTCTCTCTCTCTCTCTCTCTCTCTCTCTCTCTCTCATCCTCACCCCCCCCCCCCCCCCCCCGTCTCTCTCTCTCTCTCATCCCCCCCCCCCCATCTCTCTCTGTCTCTCTCTCTCGTCCCTCCTTTATATCCTCCCCTGTTTGTTTGCATCAGCATGGAGAATGAACACGAGTGTGAGCCTGTACAAGTCCGTCCCCTCCCCCCCGACCTGGTCATCTCCGACTCCCCCGACATGTCAGACGGACGTCTTAGCACTACTCCAGTTCTGGAAGTGGCATGGTGGACTCTAGATGGAATGATGAAGATAATATTAATGACAAATAAATGATTTTTATTTAGATGAAGTCTGCCTGTCGAGTGAATTATTGCTTTTTGATAAAAAAAAATTCTCACAATATGATATTCTATTGATTCTTTGGACAACCGATACAATATTCTCTTGAACACCGTCTGCCATGATGCGATTTCTCTTTAATTTTTGGATCTATTGAGGTCTCGTTACACCCGTACTGATGTGAAGATGTCCAGACGGTGTGAAGCTGCGATTAAGTTGCACCAATAATGAGATAGAGAAAACTAAACGGAACAAAGGATTTTTGAAATTCTTGCAAATTTCTATTCATATTTATCATCGGTGTTGTGCTTGAAAATTACCGTTCGGTAATAACGTTATGATTATTAAAATATGTGCAGGTCATTAACCTTATTAAATAGGTGAAACCTATCAGCTGGTTATTAAATGTGTTTACTGGAATCAGAAATGAATTAAAAACGTTTGTTTAGTATTTTATTTAGTATATCCAGGTTCCAAGTCGGCTTTAAACATGTTTACAGAATTATCTTGAAACAAAAAGAAATGTATGGAATGTATTTTCAGCATTATATGAAAAAAAAAGTTTGTCTTTCAAGAATTTTAATGTGACATTGAAGATAGGAGATAGTTTTTTATTGTTGATGAGTTACCATTTTGTCATCAAAATATTCCACATTATAATATAAAAAAATAAATAATAATAATACAATTTATTTGTAAGGCACTCTTCATCCGAGAATCTCAGAGTGCCACATAGTTAAAATCAAAGTAATAAAATTAAGGTCATAAAAGTCATGAAAGTCAACTCAAAGTAAAAAACTCCTTTTTGAATAAAAAGGTTTTTAGGCCAGTCTTAAAAGAGTCCAGGGTCTGTGTTGCCCTCAGATGGTCAGGGAGATGAATATGTCGGTATAATATTCCATATACACCTCTGTCGGGTTGGAGTCTTGTTGGTGCATTGAAGTTCTTGTGGGAAAGTGGGAAAATTAATTAAAGCACAAAAGGGACACTAAAATAGTCTTATTAGCTCTTGATTGAATTAGTGCCAAAGTCTCTATTAATTAACTGTCACAATATACGGCCTGTTGTTTATTTTACAATGTGAAATCTGTACCAGGTAGGTTATAAATAACTACAACGTATGACGTCATCTTTTACAGGTCACCAAACAAGTTGTTTTTAACTTATCAAATCCTTCCCTGTAAAGAAACCAGAGCTTCAGCTTCCTCTGTCCTACAACCTGACCCCCTTGCTCAGGTTTAGGTTTAAGTACACGCACACACTGTTACACACACAACACCTCGACCCGATACGGCAACGGATCAACCTGTGGGCTGCTGGGCGGCCCTCATGTGGGGTGGAGAGGTGGTGGGAGGGGGGGGGGGGTGCACGCCGGACCAGGACGAGCAGCAGCTGGTCAGGGCTGAACTCTGCTCGAACACACGGATAAGTTCTGAGCTCATAAACCCAGACAATCGTCATCGGAACAACTTCCTCAACTCTTACATTTGATTGATCCGATCTTTCTGCGACCAGATACACTTGCATCCTCAATCAAAGGGGACAGAGATGATGCAGGACCTCAAGGCATGTTTGCACGAATCATCAATTCATTTTAAAGTTGATATGTTCCTGATCTCATCCCTAAGGTTGGCTGTTTCATAACAGGGGATCCAGGCATATGTACTGTATATGTTATGAATATCACACCTCAGTGGTGTGCAATAAACGGGAAGCTGTGTAAGATAAGATGAGATAATCCTTTATTAGTCCCTCAGTGGGGAAATTACAGGATTACAGTAGCACTGCTCACAAGTAATAAAATAACAATAATCAAGTAATTTAAACAAACAGTAGAACGGTAATACAACAGATAAAAAAATAGCAGTAAAACAGAATATTACATTTACAGATGGAATAAAATATACAGATGGAATACAAATAAAAATAAACAGATGGAATAAAAAAAAATCTATAGATGGAATAATGAATTTGTATAAAAAGTACTTAAATATACTTATAACGGCTATGAATCGGTCTTTTGCAGGTGATAGTGGACTTCCTGTCCGGCCAGGTGAGACTGAGAACAAATGTGTTGTGGATGTTTCCTTCCCACAGAGGTGACAAACTGCAACTGTGTATTTGATTAGGCCTCCCTGGGCAGACCAAAAGGGAAGGGAAAAGAAGGCAGTGTTAACTTTACTTCATCGTCTTTGTTCTTTGAGGACACAAGGAAAAGTGAGAGTGAGTAAGTCTCTGCTCCTTATGGGACCAGGTGAACCAGGTGAACCAGGTGAACCAGGTTCCGGGGGACTGCCAGGTCAGAGGGGCCGTGTCGGGCCGATGGTTCCCCGTGGAAAGGCCGTACCACCGGGCTTTGGAGAGAAAGGACACAAAGTTACCACAAGAGTGTCGTCCGCTTGGCCGACAGGTAAACAGCAGCACCTCTAAGGGATCAAAGGTCACTGACAGTGACGGCAGGTGGATGTCTGATTGCCTTTTAGGGTTTAGTTTAATTACTTTTTGGTGAAGTCCCCCGGTGTTTACACACACACACACACACACACACACACACACACACACACACACACACACACACACAGGGCCAGTGTGCATCCCTCCCAGGTATTCGTGCTTTGAGAACAACGCCCCTTGCTGACCACAGTAAGGCCCTGCCTGCTACCTTTCTCAAAAGAAGACCACCATAATTGTGTCGGGCTTCGGTTTTTGACTCAAGAGAGTAGAGGGGAGACCCCCGGTCATGTCTTGGTTCATTCATGCCCCCGACGATATAATAGATTACCTATACCTTATTTTTGTTTTAGCTTTGTGCTTTGTTGTTCATGAATATTCAATACAAGATTTGAATGCCAAGTCACACTAGTTTTTTCAATAATTTCTTGAAACTTTATTGAGCATTTAAGAAGAAAAAAAAAATCACAGAAAGACTGCATGCAAAGAACAGAAGCATAATTTCATAAATTATGACATTCATTTAGTTAAGTATATAATTGCTTGTTATTAGCTTTTCAGTATGTTCAGTTGTGTAACTTGTTCTTCATGAAGCCAACAAATGTATACAGCATTACATTGAAATACAACAAACATGCTGTGTTAAAAAACATATCCAGAGACAGACAAGAGCAGCAGATCCCAAAAAGAAAGAGAGAATCTATTTGAAAAGTTCTGTAGGTCCTTGATTTGGAGACGGAAAGGGACCGCAAAAGGTTGTATAAAGACTGACAGGAGTCAATCAAAGTTCCACTTTGGTGAACATCCACAAAAAACAACAACTCCAGAACACTTTAAAAATGGTAGTTTAAGTCATTTTTGCCGTTTAAAAAAATCGTGAGTGAGAGAGATCACACCATCTTCTTGTGTCGGGCCGCCGGTCATGTGAACATCGTCCTCCGACAAACCTGCACAAATCGGAATAATCTGAACTTTTCTCTTGGAGGCCTGCTGATCTCCCATCTCACGGTGGGAGTTGTAACTCGGGCTCCTCGGTCAGCCCACCCGCTTGATGCTCCGCTTGTGTCGCAGACCACCCGGAACGCTCTTCTTCTCCGACTTGGTGCCCGGCGACGCGGGGGCCGTAGCTGCAGACCCCTGCTTCCTGTTCAGAGAAAGGGAGAAACCAGACACACCGGCGGAGGAATGAGAGGAGGAAGCGTGATTGAGTATTTGTGACACAAGTCTTTAATTATTAACCCGCAGACTCCTGTGGCCTCGAACCGCTGGTGTGATCACGGTCCAGTTTGGGGCAGTTGAGACCGCCACAAATTACTGTCCTCCCTCAATTCATCAGTAATGTAAGAACAATAACCAGCCCGATGGATGATTGCCAACTCAGTCATTACCGCGGAAGAATCGACACTACAAACATGATCCACACATGATACCGTTTTTAGCTACACTCGCTGGCTACCATCGGTCTGGCAATGTTGGCTGATCGCTTGGTCCACAACTTTGGGTCTGGCTGAAATATCTCGACAGCTATTTGATGTATTGCCATGAAATTCGGTACAGATATGCATGGTCCCGAGATGATGAGGCCTAATGATTTTGGCGATCCCCTGACTTTGACTATGGCGCCACCAGCCTGTTAAAATGCTCACCTATCCAGCAAAGTATCTCAACATCTACATGTTTATATTTTTAGTATTAGCACAGATTGCAACTGTTATTTTTCCTTTGACCAAAAGGTTGACCATTCAATTTATCCAATTCATTTATGACACTAAACATGTTAAAAAAAGAAAGCTAACGTCAATTAATGATCTAGTTATTGGCTACAAGTTAGAGGTCACTGAGTTGTTCCTCACCTGTTGGCAGCGGCGGCAACAGAAGCAGCGGCGGCGACGGCGGCGGCGGCAGCCTCTCTGTTCCTGACCTGCTTCATCACCTTCAGCATGCGATAGATCTGTCTCAGGCTCATCCTCGGAGCGTGGCATGCCAGGCGGGGCCGCGGGTCGAAGCGGGGGCCCCGGTATGTGAAGAGAAGCAGATAGTTGCCCCGTCCGGGCCGTCTGCCAAACAGATGCAGGGACTGAACACCGGCATAGCAGGATGCGAACTGGGGGGAGAGGAGACGTTTGTTACACGTTGTGATCTGCTGAGGAGATGGATTAGACGCGGACATACGGCACGTCATGGGACACACTGATTATCATTTCATTAGAAATTGCTATTATTAGACTCCCAATATGTTAAATCTACTGGAGCGTGTGGACGGCTGCAGCCTCAGCTGTGTGCCGCTGTCTTTCACACTTCAGATGTTACACTTCGACACACACACACACACCACACCATTTTAATTAGTGTAGGAGCCGCTGTCTTCCTCTCGCAGACTTAATCATCCCCTCAATCAGAAACCCAAGACACAAACACACACACAAACACACAAACAGAAAGGAGCGATCACACAAAGAGAATTCAGTTGTGCAGATTCATTTACAGCAATGACACTTGATAGTGCAGATTTTGCACACACACACACACACACACACACACACACACACACAAACAATAGCTGACCTAGTGTGTTTGAGCTGTCAAGCAAAGAGAAAACAATACCTTTGAGCATATTCAATATCACGATTACTCATTACTACATTTTTGCGTACAAGTAACAAAACGCGTCTTGTAGAGTTATTTTATAAGTACACTTTGATCCTGTAGGTCACTTGCAATGAGTTGACTTGCTGAGAACATCTAACTCCTCAAGTCACACAGCGCTGCATCTCCCTGCGAGATGAGACAATAAAGTTTGAGATACTCAAAATGTCCTCGCTCTCAAGGTCTAAAAAACTCAAATTGGTTCTCACAAAGAGAGATGCACAAGTATCCACACACACACACACACACACACACACACACACACACACACACACACACGCACACACACACACACAGACAGACACCACATGGGTACTTACAGGGACGACAGTAGCCATGAAGGAGTGTTTGTGCTCACAATGGGAATCGTTCTCCTTCTTATGCAAGTTGACGTGACCGGGCCAGACCACGGGCCAATCATTCTTTAGAAGACAACATAGCCCTGCCCACTTCTGACATCACAGTGATGACATACACACACACACACACACACACACGTTTTTCCTCAGGTTACACGAAATTGACACGCAGTCTATTATTAAGGCCTCTTTTGTTATGCCGGGAATATTTAGAAACGCTGTAACTCAGGCAATGAGAGAGACAGGTGGACAGTAAGAAAGAAAAGAGACACGGCAAAGGGGGAGGAGAAAAAGACAGTGATGGAGGCATCGCACAAAAGAGGAAGGGAAGCAGGCGTCACACAGTGTGCGGTGACGTGCCAGAACATTGTGAGGCATCGGCGCGTTACGTGTCATCGCTCAGTACGATATCGCACGCCGATGGTGGGAAGGGACAACAAAGGTGAGACGCACTCGCGTGCTGATGCGTTTTTCATTCAAGTTCGTGAAGGAAAAGGAAACCGGAGAAGGGCCGAGCTGCCGACACGTCAAACCGATCCAACCGTCATTGAACTCATCGTCTGAGCATCATCTGCTGGACTCGGCCTTTGATTGCATTTCGATGCTCAACGACGGGCGTGAAAACGATGCACAAGACATCTCAAGGTGGACTTTTTTTTAATGATTGTTTTTAAGAATTTGATATCCCCCCTCCAGGAAGATAGTGATTGGTCGCATGTGCGTGCGTTCCTGAGTGGAGTGTGCACCTCTGTGTCCGTCCACAGCTAACGTTGCATTCTGCTGCAAAAGAAAAATGGCCACACATGTTGTGTGTGGCCATTTTTGACTCCAATTGACTTTTATTGCTTGTTTTATACTGCCGTTGACTGCCTGCAGTCAATAGCACTCACTCACACTCACGATAGTGATAACACAGCCGAGTGCATCGCCAATCCCCACCAGAGACACACAGTGGGGAAAAGACTCTGCTCTCTTGTATTGTTTTGATAGTCAAGTCGGAAAATACAGATGAAGAGCACGGCTAAAACCAAAGCCAACATACAATGTTTTTTTAAAAAAAGCTAATTTTTTTCTCCTTTTTTTTATTAAAATTTTTTTAACAAATATATATTGATTTATTATTAGATTTTTTCATGAGATTATTTTTTAGCATTTCCTCATATGTCATATGAATGCTGCATTCTGGGACAGCGATGGGAGTAACAGTGAAAGTCAACCAAATAATCTTTGTTGTTTCTTTTGTTCACATGTTAAGTCTAACTTTGGGTTGAAACTCATAATTGTATCTTCTAATATTTTAATGAAAACAGACCTGAAAACAAAGTTTAGCTACATATCACAGTGACACGCATGTCTGGTCTTTGGTTATGTACTTCAACTTTTAAGTTTAGCAACCCTGACCAAACTAATTCCTCAATGGAAATGACGGTTTATGCATCGAGGAGGTCATGAGCTCTTCTGCACGATAACAAGGTGACCATATGTACCAAGTGGAGACAAAAACAAAAGACCTGATTTTTAGCAGCAAATGTCTAGGCCTCAATACATTCTATATGCCAGTTGTGGGATCGCTGTATTTGAACATGTTTCTGATTGGACAGCAAAGCAGTAACTGGTTAAAACTAGTTGGATTCTACAGGTGAAAGAAGAGCAACAGTGTGGAACACTGCCCAGGTCTCAATGTCACTGACTCGTAAGAAGGACCAGCTGCAGTGAGCGTTCCCTGCAATGAAAACCAAGAAGATAAAGCAGTTGCCCTCTTCTGAGTATTTTACTGCATAGGAACAACCTCCTGAGTGATTATTTGAACAAAAATGCAAAAGAAAAAACTATTTTCACAGGAAAGCAGCCGTGAGGGAAGATCAAAAGGGGAATAAAGCTGCAAATGCTTGCACTCAAACTGGCTTGACTTACATTCAGACATCCACAAGTGTTTTTCTGTGTGCTCAGCTGTTGCTCGAGTGCCCTCTGAAGCATCATTTGTTTTAAAACGAGTTCCTTTGGAAACCACGCCATTCAGTTTGATGATTAACTTAAACTGTCGGTGCTGAGAAATCACCAGTTTGAAGAATGCGCTGTTGGGAATCAGCAATTTACCTGAATAAATAAAGTTGAGCAGTGTTGATGTGACATCAAATATGTCGGCTGCAATTAAAGGTTTAAGCCAAACTAGAACATTCATTCTCAACCTAGAATCATTTTTAAGAGGCATCAGGGTCGGATTCTCTAAAAGCAACAAAAAATGAAAGACATGGAATAAAAAAATGTCCCCTTTTGAGGAATATGATCACTGCTTCCACTACACCTCAAATTTTAATCAAAACACTTCTGCCCTCTACTGGAGAAAAGATGAACATACAGTATATGAAATGTATAAATGGGGTTTGTTCCATATTCACATTTAACACAAATATAACTATTCATATTCAACACAAGTAAAAATGTATATATGAACAGAAGAACATAGAAAATAAGAAAAATCTGTCTGTCTCTAAGGCAAACAGGCCTGACTGCAGCAAAGTAAAGTCCCTGAGAGATCCTCAGAACGACGAACCATCTTTAAACAGTTTCATTATTTAACTGTTTTAAATAAAAAGTATTTTGATTTGTGGTTGTATCAAAACAGTGCAGACGGGTGGTGGTTTCAGCTAGAACACAACGATGGAGAAGGCTTCATCATTCGTCACTGAAACACTCAAAAAAGATACGCCTCTGTTATTCAACTGAACAACTTAAAGCACATAAAGGACAAAGAAGTGTGTGAAACCATGTTTACTGGTTCAAAATAAGTCTTACAAATGACTGACTGCAGGTTTAATGTAGTTCTTCATTCACGCTGCTTCATGAATGCATTTCGGCCATTAGCCAAAAAATAAACAACGTCCATCATTTCAGATTGGAAAATTGAAATATTGACATTGGATCCATCTTGGGAGGAAAATGTAAGGCTGTGACTATATTGTAGAAGGTCTACAATATCACTTAAATGAATACTGCACATATCAATTATTCAAACAAGTCCTAAAGGGAACCATGGCTTGAACAAAAGAAAAGCCGAGTGTGTCCAGGTGCATCAAAACATACGTATGAGATGCTAATTACAAAGATATATCTTGCCAATCCCCCCAAAAAATGGAGACTATATTGTCGTCCAATCTCTTCATGAGATATTAAAGCCTGTTAGCTATGTATGACACAATATACTGTAATATACTCACCCATCTATTGTTTATGCTGACATGCAACTGTCAAAAAAGCCTGTTTGTGTTCTCACATAATCGGATAAAGCCATCTATCATAGCTGGTGAGGTTTCATGTAAACTGTCTGTGATCAAAACTAATGAGACCTGAACGGTCGGCCTAAAGTGCAGCAAACCAGGAATCCATCTAAACCACAGAAAACGAGTAAGACAATGTTGAGGATCACGTCAACCAGCATGCTGTCTGCTTCCAGGTATGTCTGCACTTCCTGGAAGGAGACCGTCAGCAGGATAGTTGTCCCAGTCACAATGAGGAGAAAAAGAATAAAGTTCTTCTGTTCCATCAGGTAGGCTCTCACACCTGCAGACAGGATGTCCGTTACTGTTGAATCTATTGTTTTCTGTTAAAAAATACAAGTGAAAATGTCTATCTGAAAGTGTGCTTTACAAAACTGGAGCAGTTTGAAAGAGAAGATCAATTATTGTATGAATTGCATTATGGGAAATGTTGCATCCAGTGTTTCAGGAGCTTGACCCATGCCAGGAATTGACATCAGGATATTTTCATACTCATACAACATTTGTTTTATCAACCTAGAGGCAGCTCTTGCTCACCTCTTGTTTGAGCACTTGACAAAATCACACTTGCAGAGTCATATCAGAGTGAAACATCATGTATCTATATCTTTTAGTCAAACACTGTTATTGTTGCTTGGTGAGGATTTAAAGAGCGGACGGTTGGGAATCTTTTCCATGGGCCTTGAATTTAAACCCCACGTTGTAATGAAATGTAATAGCTAAGACACATAATATGAAAAAGGTTGCTCTTCAATTCGGACTCGGCCAATTAGAAAGCTGCTGCTAAGTCTGACTTGAGTATGTTGCTCCATGTCAGACGTTTAAGTAAACTACAAACGCTACAATAATTGGCAGTGGAACGAAAGCTACTAATAAGAGCTATTAACTGATCTGTTATGTATTATGTGTTAGATGTAAGAAGAAGCATTGCATGTACTGTATAGGTATGAGGACATGTAAGCAAGTCCACTTTTCTTCTTTCTGTCGGCTTATTTCATTTTTTATTCGCAGACAAATCTAGAGCAAATCGAATTGGGCTTCGATTTGAGCTTGCCTTCTTTCCAAATATAAATGTTTCCAATTGAAAGGTGGTTTAAAGGTTAAGAGGTGTCTCTTGTGTATGCATGCAACACTTTTTTACAAGTATGAACTGTAAATATTTAGGTAAAAATAAAATGCAGTCATCAACCTTGAAAACTATGATATGCTTTTGGGAATGGACGGAAAGCAATGATATATAATACGCAATCCAGGATACATGCAGTGTGTGCAGAAACTGGCATGGTCCAGGGCTCTATGCTAAAGAGACATAAAGGAAAATCAACCATGCTTTAATATCTGAATCTGTCCACTCTCCAGATGATAAAAGGAGGAGCACCTGAACAACCAGGAGGAACAGCAGATAGGTGGCATCGACCTGAGCATCAAGGGAATATGTTAACCCCAAGCCTGAGAAGAACAGACTTCACTGTTCTCTAGTGTAAACAAAACAAACAACAAAACTGGGACTGTGTAACGTGTTCAGCACTCACTCTTTCTGATGATCAGGCCAAGAATATGCACGTATTGTCCCATCCACTATCAGATTGAAGATAACAGAAAGCAGCTGTGTGCAGAGTAAAGGTGATGTCATCAATCAGTGACAGAGAGAGTGACTCTTTAGGAGGTCAAAGGATACGACACTGGCTGATATTCCAAGAGAGAGAGAGAAACACGCAATTTTACATGTTACCTATGGTTAATTAAAATACTCTGACAGAATTAAATAAACCCAGGGCTCATATTTTCTCAATAATGTGTTATTCTAAGATACTGTGATGGTATTTGGTAGCACTTACTTGAGTGATTTTGCAGAATACCTTTTATCCCTAACTGTACTTTTCCCTTCCAAATAGTCTTCTTTCATGCTCATATTTCTGACTGTGGAATAACATGTTCTATTATCTCCTTTTGCCCACATTAGTCACATTTGCTCGTGTCATGTTGCCTTATTTTTTGTAGCGTACTGCTCAGCCCAGTGTGTCCAAATTACGACCTTGATAAGACGGTTTCTTCTCTCCTGTTCCTTCCTGCACATCTCATGTCTCTCACTTTCCTTTTCTGTCCTCCTCCCATTGCTTCTGCGACCTTTTCTTTAACCTCTTTTTAATAATACTTTTGGTTTCTGATTTATTAAAATTGACTTTAACTTTCATGCAACTATTTTTTGCGGGTTCTTTTGCTGCTTTATCATTTTATTCCCTCTGACACCAACATGTGCTGCTACACACCACCACTGTCAGACCCATCATTTGAATTCTGTATAATGTTTTCTATATTTCAATAAGGATGTCTGATCGACTGTCTCATGACTGTTTTGTAAGTTGCATGTTGAACTGGAGTCTGAACAAGCGATTGCCCTCAATGGTCTCGTGTCCTCTGTCCACTGTAATGCAAACATTATTGCCAGCATTTCCCCTGTGTATACTGACACTCCCTCTGTAATCATTTTGACCTATTTTGATATGAAATTGATATTAAATTCAATGTGTGTCTATAATGCAGACACACAGTTACCTCATGGTGTATTTTGCATACATACAGACTCTGTGTGTATGCAAATTTCACGATGTGTTCAATTTTCAATACCACACTTTCCCGAATAGCTCTCACCAACTTTGACTTCTATGAATCTTTTTAATAAAACATATTTTATTCATACATTTGACTTGCAAAGTCTCTTTATAGTCCTTCTTCTTAAAGCTCTTTTTCCTGAAACCACTCTGATATTTGGATAAATATCCTTTGCATTTTACATGATATGTTGCATTTTACATGATATGTTAATCTGTCATATTTAAAAAAAAAAAAAGTTTTTATAAAGGTATATGCTTTATAATCTGTCATTAGAAGTGTATAATTACAGTTGTAAGCACTCGTAAAAAAAAATTACATTTGGAACTTTTTCCCAGGAGTCACTTTAGTTGTTCAAACGTTGGCATTATAAAACATATTAAGTTACAGCTGAAGGTGAAGTTCAATATTTTGAGTCAATTGAGTGAAGAGTGAGTTATGATACATTACTGAAATGAAACGTCCATAATTCGGGTGTTCATGCCTCTTAACAAATAAATATGGTTTTAATTATATGTGTTTATTCATACTGAAAACAAACAATGCACTCAGTCACTCATCTTTAGCATTTCCACAATGACCATGATTATGATTAGATTGTTGTTTAAAGCTAAATAAAGAGTACAATAAAACTATCTACAGCTAACCAATGTAAACAATTTAAAGAACTGTGATTGTAACCTTTTACAATGATAGCAGGACCATTTTAAACTTCTCTCTGATTTTACTAACCTGACATAAGACTTTGACGTCGTGCACATGTGCTGGTCTTTTGTCCTAAATGCTGCGTTGTGTGTTTTTTTGATCGGCAATAATTAATTAATTAACATGTGTTTACTACGGCAACGTTTTATACATCAGGTTTGTACTAGTTATTATCTTAATTATATATTATTAATAATAGTAATAATAGCAATGAGGATAATAATAATAATATAAATAACAATAATTAAAAAATTACAACAAGTCTCCATAAGCCTCCACGCAAACCTGCACTTTCAAACTTGAATGATATTGAAAATTCGCACATTGTTATCAATATATGTTTTGGTATTGGGCCTCGCCTACGGAGAGGAATGTTTCCGACACCACGTGAATGCCCCAGATTAGTTCATCTGCAAAGTCAAGATAAAGCAGAGAGAGAGAGAGAGAGAGAGAGAGAGAGAGAGAGAGAGAGAGAGAGAGAGAGAGAGAGAGAGAGAGAGAGAGAGAGAGAGAGAGAGAGAGAGAGAGAGAGAGAGAGAGAGAGAGAGAGAGAGAGAGAGATATGCATGAACAACTCCTGTTTTATTTGTTTTTCAGAGAAAGTAGACCCAGATGTACGCGACACCATACGATAACCTTCCAAATGTGACCAACTAAATATGTTGCTCCAGAAGGTTAGTTTATGTTAAGTTTGGATTGAGCTTTTTGTGAATTTAGTATATTGTAAATTCCTCCCCGTAAGGGCAATGACCTCATCTTTTTTTTTATGAGGAAGCGATGACAGGCGTCATGATACGTAAATTATGTTCCATAACCTCTTTATTTGACGTGCGCAATAAACGCCCGATTAAATAATCCAGGTTGAGACATGTTCATTTGTGTATATAATGTCATCCAATCATAAATTTAGTAACGTTTGCTCTCCACAGCAGGCTTGAGGTCGCAGTATCTTCCCTGTCGCTCCGAGAGTTTTTGTCTTTTCTTCTCTTCATCGCAACAGGTGAGTCTGGAGTGATGCTGCATTCAGGGAACGTGTAGGAATTGGGTACGTTTGACAGGAATACACAAAACCCGCCCTTTCTCAGCTTTGAAGTGGATAACAGCGTTTGAGACAACTGAGCTGTGATCACCAAACAAGAGCAACCCTTCAGGGAGGCACAATATTCAGACGTTTCGAGTTGTCGAAACAACTGCAGCGCCGCTGTGACTGTCATTGAGTCGGTTCCACGCTCTTTATCGGAGGCGTTTGAACGCCTCACAAACCCCGCCTCTCGTAAAGAGTTGGGAGCTTGAATGCCCCTTGGTGTCAACGGAGAAGTTGAACTCTCAGGCCAGCAGTCAGGTCGACGGCCCCGCGAGGAGGTCTCCGTGCTCCCCTCTTGTGTTCAGTCTTCGGTTCAGCTGGACGCCATCTCCACTGTCAGCATGTCAGCGTCCCCGCGGTCCTTCACGCAGAGGGAGGTGGCCCGCCACAGTACGAAGGACTCCTGCTGGGTGCTGCTGGGGTCCAGGGTCTACGACGTGACCTCTTTCTTGCGGATGCACCCGGGCGGGGAGGCGCTCCTACTGCGGCGGTCAGGCAGGGACGTCCGCCGGGAGATGGAAGGACCCCCGCACCGGCACTCGGACAACGCCCGGCGGTGGATGGAGCAGTACTACATCGGAGAGCTGGACGCAGACAGCGGCTCGGACGAGGCACAGGTAGAGGGCTGGTTGGGGGGCAACTTTTCATTTTTGTTGTTGTTGTTACATAAAGTACCTCGTCATCTTGATGGAAAGTTCATCGTTCCTTCAGTCTCCAGATGTATAGAAACAAAGGCTGGGATAAAGCATAGTTTTCCATAAACACTTTATTAGATTCTTTAATACAATTATTAGATCATAAACATACTTTTTGCAAGCAGTGGCGAGCACGAACCTGTGTTTTGAAAATGTCGACAGTTAACACAACTAACTAAAACTTTTATTATTTATTTATGTCCTCTGTTAAATAGTAAAATTAGAGGAAGATGTGTCCATCTGACCTTAATATTCCACACGCTGAGCCAGTACCTTGCCAGCTCTGAGTTGTGGTTATGAAAGCCAAGAGGGGCCTGTTGGCCCTGTGAGTAACAACAGGTGTATAATTGTCTCTCACTTGACTTTACTGGGCGTTTCTGTGGGGCCAGAGAGAAAAGGAACTCCCTGCTTTTCCTCCTCCTCCTTCCTCTGCTCCTGGAGTATTGATTTTATGGGAGGCAATGAGGAGTTAGTGGAAAAAGTCATCCGGGGGCAGGCGATCTGTCTCCATGCCTGTGAATTTCTTTGGGGGAGGGAGTGCAGGTGATATGGTAGACCTGTGGGGGGAGAGTAGGGTGGGGTCAGTGGTGTCAATGAATGATTCAAGAGTTCAAGTGTGTGTGTGTGTGTGTGTGTGTGTGTGTGTGTGTAAGAGAGAGAGAGGGACATTTAGAGAGGAACTGGTTTGTCTTGTCCCAGTTGGGACCAGAGGCGACATCCACACTAATACGTTTTTTGTTTTAAAACCGGGTTTAAAAAACAAAATGATCTCCGTCCACAAAAACGATCTCCGCCCATAATAGCGAGCCTGAAAAGGAATATGGCGTGGCTATTCATGTGCGCTGGGCATGCGGGTGCTGGTGTAAACAGGAGGTAGATTGGTTGCTATTATAGCAGTCTTTATTATGATTATTAATACTAATAATCATAATAATAACTATAGATGGTGCTTGATACCTCTATAAACTCAAACACACAAATTTCATGGGATAGTTTGAAGGTTTCATTTCTCTCTCACACACAACTAATTTACATCAAAATGAACACTTACAAATGAAAGTTTACTCGGTCATGGGTCAATAAATGTGGTCAACATACGTCTCTTCTTTGGTTTTGTTGTCTCACTCGTAGCTCTGTCGTGGGCCTGAAGTCCCCGACGTACCGGGGAGCATTTATGCTTTTGTTCGTTTGCAGTTTCTATGTGGACACAATAGTTGTGCAGAACAAGAATAAAGTGCATCAATAAAAACAAAAAAAAGAAAGAAAAGAGAAAAGCGTGGCTTCAGACGTCCGCTCCGTAGGGGCCGATAACACGGCTGGACACGTTGCTGGACACGTTGCTGGACACGTTGCTGGACACATTGCTGGACACGTTGCTGGACACGTTGCTGGACACGTTGCTGGACACGTTGCTGGACACATTGCTGGACACGCTGCCCGCTAGACACTCAAACAACCGCTGTTTCCTCCGCAGCTCGGCAGTAGACGCCTGTGATCAGTGATCCATGTTTGATTGTTAGTCGATTGATAATCAAAGCAGTTGTTGTTTGTCTTCTCCTGGAAGAAAGGGTCACACGATCCAATGAAGGAGCAAACCTATGTGTTTTTTGCTCGTGCACACTGAGGTGACCCCAGAGTTTTCAAATTCACCTCGGCTTCTGTAGCGTTGTCTATACTCTGTTTAACTGAGTTCTGCCATCTCTTGTTTTGTTCAACGTACCAGCGCCCAATTTAGCAGTGTGTGTGTCTGTGTTTGTGTGTCTGTGTGTAGAGACCGAGCCAGTTTGCATAAATCTCTGGCCAATATCACGTTGACATTTACATGGCTTTCACAGGGCCTGTTGTCACGTGTGTGTGTGTGTGTGTGTGTGTGTGTGTGTGTGTTCCCCAGCTGTCAGTTGCATATTGGCACACAAAGTTGGCATAATTGCAGTAACAAAAGCCATTTTCTTTTCATCTTTAAAAAAGAACTTCATGCTTTAGCCACTTTTTTCTCCTTTGTTCTTTTTTTTCTGTCAACTGTTAGATTTGAAGCTTTCTGTATCGGCTTCATGTTTGTTACCACACACATACATACACACAAGAAAAAAATAAGTCACATAAATATCCTTTGGTCATGCTATGGTCCTGCTAAAGACTGGTGAAATGGGACAATGGAAGTCATGAAAGTTCTGCCCACTGACTAAAGTCACATGGGCGGTCCGGTTGTTGAGGATAATATCGCCCCGACATCGACGAGGACAAGCGGCACCTCGGCCTAACAAATGATGAACTTACCCCATATTTTCTTCCTTAATGATTGGTCTGCTTAACAGTGACGGCACTCACCACAAATACCAGGGCAGGAACAGTGCGCGCGTCAGTGAGACTTCAAATGGGTTTTGATTTTCCGCTTGGGCGGCATCCAACAGAAAGGTCGATCCCAGAGGCAACACCATCTTGTCGGGTGTTAAGCAAGCAGCTTTGCCTTTGTGGTCGGGTTTCGTTGGGAGGAGTCATGGACACGGTGGCATTGATAAATAATTTGTCCCAACAATTACTGATACTATCAAAGAAAACTAGCAAATCATGTCATTTGAGTTGTTTGGGACCAGGGAATTTTTGAAAGTCTTGACTTAATAATCTGACTTTTTCAGTCCCGTGTCCAATTAATACGCTGTGTGCAAGTGACTGGGATCTGTTTTTCTGTGTTGGGCAACATCAGACTTACACTACAAAAATGAAGTAAATACTTGTGGTATGAATTGAAGTATATACAAATACCCGGTCCAGCTATTTGAGTCAGTGCCGGCGTGATATCGGTATCGGTGCATCCCTAAAACAAAACGGTCACTCATTAATCTTCTGGCGAGAGACGCATTCATGACACAACAAACACAGTTATAAACGTGACGCTTGTTTTATAAATAATGATGATGGCCTTTTTTTTTTTTTTTTTGGTACATGGTATGTCGTCACCTTCAGTTTCCAATATCGCAGATTCCCCAGTACAGTGGAACCATCGTTGTAATGGCCTCAGTAGGGTTGAGATTCTTGAGCCTGAAGCATCGCTGTTGATTAAATGCTTCTCACGTTTCAACAAATGATCTCGACCCACTCCTCCGTCTCCAGACCCCTGAACATGAGGTTTTGCTGACAATAGTGAGACGGGTGGTGTGTGTGTGTTGGTGTGTGTGTGTGTGTGATGGTTTACGTTCCAACAGAGGTGCTGTTTAGACTTCAACAAATTAAACTCATTTTTCAAAGCCGCCATTTGTTTCCATTCAGAATCTGTGACATCGTGTCAGAAACACTCCGTGACCTCACGAGCGATCTTCGGCAGCGCGCAGACATCGGCTGAAGAGAGAACGACCGATGTTCTCTAAAGGTTAAAGCAGGACATTTCTGAGAAAACGTTTTTAATGTTTGGGTGAGGCTAAAGTCTAAAATGTATTTTTGGAATATTACCTCCCTACCCAGCTCCAAATGATTGCCTTCATACGTGTTCTTTCTGTCCAGTAGCTGAGCTCTTTGCGGTGTTTCGGCAAAGTTTACATTAGTTAAATTAAGAAATGTGTGTAGCAGCGATGCAACGTCACTAGTGTTGCAGTACATTGCATTGTGTGCATTTTTCCAAGACAGAATTGCTTATTCTTTAATTAGTCACAGGCGCACCTTTGTTTGCTCCGTGCTCCGGTCGCCAGAGGCCGATCCTCAGGACGGGATGGTGCAAATACCGCTCTCTGTGCCTCCACAAATTCTTTCAATTTATTTTTCCACTTTTGGTCTCTCTTTCTCTCTTGCTATACATTAGTCGGAAATGGCAATTAATTCAACGTCGGCAATTTACATTTTTACGCCTAATGTGTAGAAGAATGCCGCTCCGTGGCCGTGAACTTGGGAGGATAGTGCGCCGTATTGTTAAATAAGTGGATCCGCAAATGAGAAAATGACTGAATGAACAGTGGTCTGTGTGTGTGTGTGTGTGTGTGTGTGTGTGTGTGTGTGTGTGTGTGTGTGTGTGTGTGTGTGTGTGTTTGTCAAGAACACGAGCGAAAGTGAACCGGATTGCATAATAGTCATGGTTAAGTGAAACTCTGTGATGAATATGAGGATGTAGAATGTAGATGGGGGTGGGGAGGATGTTGTAAGGACGTTGTAAAGTGACGGTGCTTGTGACTTTCAATATGCATGTTTCCCTCTCTGCTCAATGATGTGATTGTGTCTTTCACCAGAGGGCAGGTGGAGGAAGAGGAGAATTGGGAAAGGACTCGGTAGAATATTAACAGTAAACTCAATATTAAAATTTGTAATGTGAAAAATGTTGCCACTGGTTACTCATTTATCTTTTCATCAGTATTGGAGGTGGTTTGTTCCAGTACCATAACTTTGCTTTTTCACATACTGATATCTGAACTTCTGTATCGGCCGATAGCCATCACATACCAGTGAGGGGAAAACCCGAACAATAAAGGCAAAGTGTTCTTGTCGTCCATCGTGGTTTTTATTTGCATAAAAACACACCATCCAAATGATTAAGAAATACATGATTGTATTTCTATTCAAGTATGTGCTTTGATTAAAACAATTTTTGGCCTTATAGGTGTTATACATGTGTTCTTAAGCAGCTTAGAGCTATTGTGAGGTCATAATCGCGCCAAGATCGAACGTCTCCTACAAACAACCTGGTCTATTTTCAAGTTTACAAGATGAAATATAAAGACGCGATTATGAAGTGATGATTGACCTTCGTCCAGTATAAATTGTTTCCGACTTGAGCTTGAACGCGTTGTAATGGATCTCAACGGGGTCTCCGTTAACGCCTGCCGTTAGACTGCGCTGCCCACCCGCCGCTCACGCCAACTGGCTCTCCTGCTTTTGGTCACGTTGTGGTTGTTTATGAAAGACGTTGTGCTATTATACTACTAATATAATGATTATTACTTTTGTTGCAGTCAATCTAATTAATAACTTAGTATAATCAAAGATCCTTTGCACGTGTTTTGTTTACTTTCAGCTCCACTCCACACCAGCGGCAGGTCATCAGTTCTCTCCCCGACCAAGCTGTTGAGGCAAACGGCCTCTTTTACAACTCTTAAAAGCCGCCCTGAGTTTAACACCATGGCGACACATTACCTGGCTCATTGTGTTCCTTTGCTGCCATAGAGACTGCTGATACGGCAATTAGCGCTCAGGTGCCCGGCCCCAGGCGGCTCCCCTTCATTGCTAGGGCAAAACCTGCGAGAGGGAGAGAGAGAGATAAAGATAAAGAGAGAGAGAAAATGAGGGAAGCTAGGTGGACGGTCAGAAGGGATGTAGACGAGCATACGCTCAGAAGGAGCAATTGATTTGGCAATTGATGTGTCTCACAGGAGCGATGCTGAAGCCCGCCGTTTTGCTCCCAGTGTTTGCACTGAGCCTAGAGTCCGACGGTCGCGACTTCATCTTCATTTTGTATATTCCGAGTTACTATACTGAATACTCCAACTAAAATTGAAAAAAATAAGAAAATGGTGTTTTGATTACTTCTTGCCGCTCCCTCTTTATTCCATTACGAATATTGTGTAATCAGCGCAGGTGCTCATGTGCTCTTCTGGGGAAACACCTCGGTGTCGGGTGATAAGAGTCCGCTGGGAATTTGTGGTGAGAAATACTTTTCTCCCTGCCTGCCCTTCTTCATTCCAACTCACTGGTTTCTACAAAAACAGATTATTAAATAAATAAGATATGGCAACTATTCAATTTAACGTGGCTTCATGTGATACTGACACAGGAAATGAACCAGGACACATTGAGAATGGTTGCACCTGCAAAATGGTCCATTTATCCATCGACCAGTCCGGCCGATCGTCTCCCTCACTGCTTAGCAACCTTTTTAACTGGGACACCCACAATATCACACAGTTGTCCCTTATTGGCCACCGTACCTGAGGAAGAAAAAGATTGGTCTGGCCTTTTTTTTCTGGTGCTTTAGAAGTTCATTCAGGTTGATCCATTATTTAGGCCCCCAGGAAATTGAGATTTGTCACGGAGTAAAACACGTTTCTTCTTCTTCTAACAAGAACATTTCGTCAGCACATGGCAATAGCTGAGGGTGGATGCACTGTTTACATGACACTTGGATTACTAGTTACTGTCTGTATGGTAACATGACACCTGCTGCACACACTGGCCAGCTACACAGAGCCTCTGATTATGACTCACACAGATGGGGAGGGGGAGAGAAGGAGGGAGGAGGAGGAGGATGGAATCTCATTCAGGTTTGACTGGTTCCTTTAGTTGGAGGGAGACGAGTGATATTGCTAGCCACACACATACACACACACACACACACACATATTCCATTTGTTGTGTCCTCGGGCTACAAAAAACACACACATGCCCGAGGCAGGAGGATACAGGAGTCAATGCATCCGCGGTCCAACAGCAGCAGAAGCGCCGCCACAACAATAGATGATGTAGCGCTCAACATGTAGCCCTTGTTTACGTTCAGTCGTTCTCCTTTGCGCGAGAGGGCAATGACCTGGAGGGTTGCTCCGGGGAACTACACCAGAACATCGACTGCAAAATTGTGGAGCCACTGGAAAAAGATGGATGGAAAAAGATTAGTGGAGCTTTACAATCGTTGCGTAACTGAAGTAATCGTGTTTACCTTCTGTGTGGTGTGTGGTTGGTTAAGGTCTGTTTGTCTGCAGGATTACGTCCATAACTATACATACATACATACATAGTATATATATATATATATATATACACACACACACACACACACACACACACACACACACACACACACACACACACACACACACTACTATTTTCTAAGAACAAAAATAGACTGGTGAGTTACACATAAAAGTTATCTTTTTTCTGGCCATGTTGAAAGTATAATGGAACCCACAAATGTGATCCTCGAAGGTTGTTTTTTTTGCACAACTAGTCTTCCAAGGCGATGAGTAAACAATAAAGTTTAGTAAAGTAAAGTGATAGTTGCTGAAAAACGTCTCCAACTAAAATAGTAATTTACCACATTAACAATGTATAGTGTGTATTTCTGATATATTTAATGTTATCTTCATTTAAAATCAGTGCTTTTCTTTAAAAAATACGGACATTTCTAAGTGACCCCAAACTTTTGAATGGTAGTGTAAATATTCTTATTGTCTTGAGGGACCTAAGTAGTGAGAGGTCAAGGTTTTCCACCTTTTATTGAGCTGACAGGCCCCTTTCGTCGGTCACAAGTTGTGTTCTGAATAACATTACACAATTGCTCTATTTCAGATAAGTTTGTCACGACAATAGTCAAATATTAATATTTGCCTGTTTCTATTGATCGATTTAATCTTTTGACCTTTGGGAATGGGAACAAGGGAAGGGATCCTGGCTGATGATGAAAAATTTAAAATATAAGTTACAGGAGATAAATCTGCAGAAGTCGAGGCATATAAAAAGTTGTATGCAGTTTAGTGTACACATTTTTTAAACCGAAGGGGGAAAAAGGGCGGTATGGGATCGGAACTAACCATCAGCTGATACCCAACGTTGAGCTATTAGGAATTAGGGGCTGTTACTTTTAAAGGACTAATCTTCACTAATTTTCCTCTGCCCTGTCCTACGTAAGCAGAGTTGTGTCGAGCCGCTCCATCCGTCACCTTGCCTTACCCGATCCCCTCGTTGGTTCAGTATGTCATTTCAACCCACAACAACCATTTTAAACCACAACCCCATGATTCCATTGAGACCAGTTCAATATTCCAAATGGGTTCAGGATTATTTCCTGTTGCAGTGTGATGACTGACGCATTTATTAATGGCTCTGGTAATAACTGTTTTGACTCAATGATATGGCCCATCAAAGCTAGGTAAATAAAGGGCATGGCGGTCGGATGCAATGCTTGCAGTTTGCATCAGTGATTTCCGTTCAACTCGCATGCACCGGATTAATCTACTGGCTGGATGACAGCACTCGCATTTTTTTTTTGTTGCAACTTAACAAAAAATATTTCTTGCTAACATTAATGGTCTCATCTCCAAATGAAATCAGGAAGTCTCAATGTGAGCATGTTGCTGGCTAACGCTAGCTTAACAAAGTGCAAATGCTCACAGGGGTAATTGACAAAGTAGCTAAAGGTCCAGATTTTAAAGAGGCATAGCGATGGACAATAACAGACAGCACTGGCTCACGTTAGCCCTTCTGCATATTATTAAATGTCATGAACAGTTTGATGGTCGGAGAACAATCAAGTGAATGTAGAGTATATCGGTGTGGCGCTTCCACGTGAGCTTCCGTGACGTGAGCTTCCGTGACGTGACAACCCTCCTTTCTTTCACGCCTCGGTTAAGAGTGTACGTGAATGACGTCAGCTGATGGGAGTAAACATGGGCCCGAGCTGTTGCCACACAATTGAAGCCAATTGAGACGCATCTTTACCATTTCCTCCCCACCAGCTTATCTTTGGGAACACAATTGATTGTTGACTAAATTAAACGAGGAGTGGGGGCTCTGTGGACCGCCATCCACCGCGACTTCTTCGTGTTCATCACCCCCCACCCTCGCCCTCGTTCCCCTTCTCTTTCTCCTCCAGCGGAGGCTGACTGTAGTTGCTGTGTTGTGATGGTACCAGGCCACGCCGCCACCATCTCCTTTGTTTTATGTTGTGTTTTTTCTCCCACTTGGACAGAGCGCGCCTTGTGTTTTCTTCCTTGACAGTGACGTCCACTGTAAAATAAGATGATTCAGTCAACCCGGCCCTTTCCTAATGAGGCGTCTTCAAATGCGTGCATTTCACTGCAGTCCATGGAAGCAGAAACATGGTGACACAGCAATAACCTCAATACTCCTGTGGCATTAGAGGGTAAATTTAGGATTGTATAAATGTAATCAATGATCTACCGCAACAGCAAATATGGACAAAGGAGGGATGACATAATTGAGGTTTTGCCTTTTTTTCTTTATTAAACAAAAAGAATTATTTTGTTTCCGGATGTTCACGAAGCTTGTTGAATGCTCACATACATGTAATGTAAGCTAGCGCAGCATGAGGAAAAGTCCCATAATCATCCCTCCATATACTGCAGTCAATAGATGTCCTTATCAACATGACAAAGGGTCGAAGTAAGTGACAGTTGTGTCAACAGCACAGGCATACCAGCCATTGTCTCAGCCCAGGCCTGAAGAGTGTACACAGGCACTCCTGGATCAACAGTAACAAAGAGGCCAAGGCCGTCAATTAGTCATTGAAGTCCTTCCTCCTGCATTAAGGGTTAACTGCACCGGCTATTTATTTGTTCTTCGGCCCTCTGGCTTTACATGCAGGCAGAAACGTAGAGGAAGTGTCAGAGCGGGTTGATTGAACCTGAGCTGCTTTTGACTTGCAGTCTCTCTACTTGCCGTCGGGGCGCAACTCCTATGTTTGCAATAAAAAGTCTGATTATATGGAAGTTCATGATCAAATCACTCTGCTTCTCATTTGATTTATTACCTTAGTAAACATTGATTTTAGTTTATGGTCTAAATCATTAGTTCCAAGTCTTCTTTAGTTCAGCATGTTGTTCATTTACTAAATTATGGTCCATTTAGAGTCAAATAGATAAAGCAGAGTACGCTTTCAGGCCAAGATGGCGACGGCCTGAATGCCAAACTTAAGGCTTCAAAACCACAGTCCACAAACCAATGGTAGATATCCACAAATCAATGGGAGACTTCCGAAAACCAATAAGAGATGTCCTGACGACCATAATTTAGTAAATTAACAACCACTCCTTATTTACAGTCTATGAGATATACTAATATGTTTTGAGAACCACAGAAAGCTTTACTTTTCATGGTGGAAGACTGAAAAGAATAGAAACTAAAGGTAAACAAATGAATGATAGGTTTCTACAGAGTATGGTGGACAAATGTTGTTCCAATATCCAACTTCAAAAGAAAAGAGAATCTCTTCCCACACAAGCCTGGGATGTTAGAAACTATAACTTGGTGCAAGTCTTAATAAAAAGACCACATCCAGGTTGACCAGCCACAGCGTAGCAAGTTGAACCCCACATCACACGCATCAAAGATGTGGTTCTTTTTTTTTTGTTTTAGGTAAATTGCAGATCTGTTGCTCCATTCCAATAAAACCCAATTGCCCTATATATAGTCACGTTGTAAATCACCGCACCTAACTTTTCTAGTACACCCCTTAGATGTCCGACACGTAGTGGAACTGTGATCTTTTGTCAACCTGCCACATTAATTATGGGTTAAATGTTAACTATAGCAAAAGAAAAATCAAAGCCTGTTATTGCTGTGTTCTTCTAGATGGATAGCTTTTTCACTGTAGTCTCCACAGACAGCAAAATATATGTACAAAATTGTAGAAAGAAGAGATGGGCAGAGATGTTAACCACTCGCCTCTCCACGCTCCGCTTCCGGCAGTCAAAGAATCTGTCATAAATAAGATGTAAAACAACTTGGGAAGCTCACCAGCACCTCTCTTTACCTTTCCTTTGTGTTTTTAATCTCCTGTACTTCCTTTTCGTGTTTACAGCAATCGCTTCATATGCGCCAGCCGCTGTGTTAACCTATCACGAAGCCTTTTAATGGCTCTAGGTGCTATTACAACGGGTTGAGTAAACATTTAGCCCCATTTATACCTTCCGTTGTGACATTTTGAAAAGCAGGAAGTAGAGGTTCTTCAAGCTTCGAAGGGGGGTTCAAGAGCAGAAACCACCTTGAGTGAGTGTCTCATACATAGACTTGCAGAAGTGCCTTTTAACTTAAATTCTATCTGCTGACCAGCTGGGGGCGACTCTTCTGGTAGCAATAAAAAAATCACATTGTATAAAAACCTTTGAGAAAAACAACCTACTCACTTGTTTTGTCACCTCGGCAAACATTGTAAACACAAGTTTATGGGGTTATGTTTCGGTTAGTTATTAAATTGCCAGGTCCATGTTTTTTATTGGACACTTGGCTGAATAGGTGAGCTTGATGTACAATCTAGTTTGGGTGTAGCCATACTCATGGCTCTTTTTCAAAAAAAAAATGGAGGATTTCTATTTAATATCTAACAAATCAACAATGGTAACAAAGATTCTTGTGGAAATAATCAACACGACAGAACTTGTGTAGATCCTATTTCACTACTGCGAAATATTCAGTGGGCCAAGCTGGAACACATTTTTGGCGCATGCACGCAGGGTGAGCAAGGTTTCAGATTTTTGTGAATAATTATAGCTATAAAAACATACAAAACAGGAACAAAAAGCTTCCTTCTGCTGACATGGATTGTGGTTAACGTATTTGGATCAGGATCCATGCCTACTACTAATTATATGAATCCTTTCTTTCATATTCATTTGCTGTGCTGTAACTTCGTTACGTTGTTCATTCTGATCACATGACGTGTATTGCTTTTGTCCGTCCGGGGAGAGGGATCCTCCTCTGTTCTTCCCTGTTTTTTACTTTCTTTAGTTGGGGATTACGTCTCATGTTTATTGTAATGTATAGTAAAGCCCCAACACTTGACCACCTTTATGTTCTTACATATGAGGTCAGAAAATGCTTTAAAGTAGCGTGTGCAGGTGTGCACATATTTTGATTATAATTGAAACAAGGGCAAGGTTGACGCACTTCCTGAAACATTGCTGCACGTCCCCCTGAACGCACCACACCTGCACAGTGTGTCCACCTCAAGTGACCTTTTGTGAAGCCGTACGTATAAAGTGAGACGAGCTCATTAAGCCTTATTGCTCACAGCCTCTCTCACGTAGGCCACAGCCACTGCTGATACAGAGGGTGTGTCTGCCAACAAAAAGCTATCACGCTGCCAGTGTGTGTGTGTGTGTGTGTGGCTTTAAGCCAAAAGAGTTTGCCGTGCCGCCCTGTGATTGTTGTGGTATCGGGTCTGTATCACCAGATACAGTTTCACCTGTAACCGCAACAAACGAATTACGCTTTTTCTGATACCAACATTGATTTGTCTCCTCTTTTCTGAAACTTTTCGACTGCTCTGCAGCTATACTTCTCCCCCTGTGTATTTGAGGAACATGTTATCCAATCACATCAATATTAAAGCTGCTGTTAATACAGACATAGACAAGCATGATACTTTTTCCCCCTGCTGTTACTTCTTTTTCTAGGTCTGTCCTTTTAAATAGTGTTCAAACGTATAATACTGTGTCAGGGCGATCCACTTCAGTGTTATTATTGTGTGTAAGGCCGGGGTGATGGATCGCAAAACAGGTTTCAAGTAAAGTATTGATCTCATATTACTACAGTGAGTTTCAACATCAGACGTGTTGGTCTTCCAAGAAGGACGAGACAGCTTAACGCTCCCTTTGTGTCTTTTTTTTTATTGTACAGTGTGATAATTGGTGGCGGTGTTATGTTGCCTCTGTGGGTGTTGTATTGCCAAGGAGATGTAAGTAACAAACCACAGGGGACCTGTGAGTGTGTGTGTGTGTGTGTGTGTGTGTGTGTGTGTGTGTGTGTGTGTGTGTGTGTGTCTGTCTGAAAACCAACCACTGATAAATATTTCACTTGACTGACAGCCAGCCGGAGGATGAGCGGAGGCGGCTGATTGCTGATCAGCGGAAGAAGATGACGAGAAGCTCGGTCACATTGTCACGGACCAAAGAGAAGCAGAAACATTTCACCGACCTATGACGAATAAGACAATATTCCTACGTTCACACGGCTGATGAAAATAAATATTTCCTCTAATATTCCAGTAAAAGTCTACTTATATGAATTGTGCTCAGCGAACGCAGCCTCCCTCTTTCACTCTTCAACCACCTTCTTGAAAAGGTCGGCGCTGTTGATACCCAAGTCTTTCAAACTGTATCAAGAGTTGGTATGTTTCTCTCATCCGTATCTAATTCGGCATTAATGGTGGAATATCGGTGTGCGTGTAAAGATCCTTTAAAGATGGTTTCAAGTGGCTCCTTCACAGAGGGCAGCAGCTGTACTCGGGTTAAAGGTCAGTCTGAGCGGGTTCCAGCATCACGACGTGCATGAATGTTTTCTTCTCAAACTTCTCCTGCAGCACGACCCACATCTCCGCCCGTCTGCTCATTACTTTTCATTCTGCATTCATATCGCTCACGTCTTTCCTAACACACGTGTGAGGCCGCAACAACTGCCGCTTCCTTTCGCT